>NW_028318316.1:1843488-1997112 GCF_062004578.1 Staurois parvus
ACATTTTCTTTAATTTTGTGAATAAAAATAAATATTTGTCAAGTAAATGAAATGCTACTGCTTGTATCCTCATTTACATGCTAAAGCTGGTGTTTTAGCCTGCTTTTCACATTTCCATGTCCATATCTGCTTTATTAAAAAAAAATTCTGTTGTTTATAGTGATCAATCATTTTAAAAGGGAACGAAAAACAAAATTGTTGCAGGTGTAAAGTGCAGGCATTTAGAGGTGTCTACACATTCCTGCAGTAGACTTCCAAGCTCTCCTGTATTGGGGGTTCTGACAGGCAGGGCTCTGACACTTCCAGCTGGGTAGTGTTAGAGCTTGCTGCTAAGCTAAGCCAAGCCTGCACACATTGCCATTAGTCGATTGGCTATGATGTCTTGTGAAAGGTCACACATGTCAGCCAAGGCACAGTGTCTAAGTACCACAAGGCCTTCACCGGAGCTCCTGATGGTGTAGATTGGTGGTCTCTACACTAGTGGTCTCTAGTTTTCTTGGCTTTAAACTGGCACCAGGTCACAGCCCTCAGGATCACCTACTAAAGGTTTGCTGGCACAAAAGGGCTATAATGTAGAGACTGTTCACGATGCAGTAGACAAAAGCAGGCAAAAAAGAGTACTCAGGTCCAGATCAGGGTTCAGGCAAATGGCAAGCAAGAGAGTAGTCGGGTCAATACAGTTGGGTAGAAAAGAAGCAACTAACTAGTATTTATAGCTCTTAGGTAGCTGGCAATAAGTCAGAGCACCAGGCAGGAGCTCAAATACTCTTCATGTCAGAGAACACACCTAGCATCCTTACTGGAAACTTTGAAAGTCCTAGCAGGTATTCTGTGAGGAACTTTAGAAGTCCAGGCAAGGATTCTGCAGGAACTTATTTTGAAGTCCTGGCAGAGATTCTGAGGGTGGGCGTTCCGAAAGTTCTGGCAGAGATTTTGGAAGTTCTGTAATACAAAGCTATGATGGGCTGCTTCACTGGCCAAAAATATTATACAGGACTTAGGAAACTGTGGGAAAGTGTCATGGTTGTTGTCGGTAAACAAGCAAAAGGTGCAACGTCTAAGAAGCGATCTGACTTCACTGCACATATGTGCTGTATGGTGGAATGTGATGAGCTCTATTTATTTTGCTGCTTTGTGACTACATTATGTTTACAATAAATTTAGATTCATTTTATAGGGTTACACTATGTATGGCCCTTTTCCTGGACGAGATACAGATAACTTGAGCATTCCTGGAAGCAAGGAAGACAAATCTGGGGCTGTTGAGAGTGAATATTGATAACAGATAGTAAGGGATACTGCACTACTTCACACCAATTACCAATCACAAAAAACAAATATAAATAAAGTAAAATACAAAAACATCTATACATATTTCAGTGAAAGAATAATCATATGTATATCTCTCCACTGTGTTCGCAAATACATGACTATGTGTGTCCACTCAGCTTATATCAGATAATATAATGTTAAAAACTAATAAAAATGTGTCATACATTCATTACTTTTATAGTCCAATAAATAAATATACTACCCCAATTACCTAAAAAATAAGCGTGTTGTCCTTTGTCTTCAATCTTAAGGAAAAAAAAAAAAAAGAATGAACAGAGAGAGATTTCTATGGCAATAATACCCAATGACAAATTTTACCTAGTCCCAAAATTCCCCATTTTGTAATTCATTTGTTCCTGTGTGTTAATTCAACTCATACTAGTTGTGTGAATCATTAAAATGCCCTCAATGAAGTGGGACCTAATGTAATGATGTTAGTACAAGTTCCATAAGTTTATGTCTCATCTACATACAGTGGAACAAAGTATTCTCTGAGACAGCAGTACCCCCACCCCCTTTCTTATTTTTTTTTTTTTTTCAATTAAACAAGTAATTAGTAGGGAGGTTTGGGAGTCTGGAAGTGAAAATTGAGATTTGCTTGTAATTTCAACTACTTACAGTATATCCCTGAATCTACTGTGTGTGAAGATCTGCGTTTTTTGCACCTGATCACTGCAGGTCTCCGCTAGGGCACAAAGAAAACGCAGTTATTTACCTGTTAACTGTATTTCCAGGAATCTTCTAGGACAGCTTCACATGAGAGATAGGCTCCTCCCTGGAAACACCCGTCCCACTTTTTTTTCCTATAAGTAGCCTCTCTCCCTGAGGGACCCTCAGTACAGGAATATGACCGAAGGCCTAGGAGAAAGCATAAAGATGGCAGTAGAAACAATATATCACTAGTTCATTGCATGACGGAACACCAGCATATAAGTACACAGTAATCTGGAGGGAGTTACGCTGTCCTAGAAGATTCCTGGAAATACAGTTAACAGCTAAATAACTGCGTTTTCCCAAGTCATCTTCTAGGACAGCTTTACATGAGAGGATTGAATAGGAATACGTACATTAGGGCAGGCCCGTAGTTTGCAGGAACTTTCTGCCAAACGCCTGGTCTTTGTTGCTGAGGCCTTTGTATCCCTCTGAGATGGCCTCTCATCCATTTTGCGATGGTGCCTTTGGAAGCATTGTATCCCTTCCTTGGGCCTTGGAATAAGATGAAGAGACTGGATGAGCATCTCCATGTTTTCTTGCACTCGATGTATGCAATTAAGCATCTCCTTACATCAATTTTGTTGTAGTCATCCTCTTTGGCGTTGCTTGGGTTTCTATCAAAGAATGGTATTACTATTTCTTGTGATCTGTGGAAATGCGACGCGACTTCTGGTAGGAATGCCGGATCCGTGTGGAGGATGATTCTGTCTAACACAGTGGTTCACAACCTGTGGGTCGCGACCCCTTTGGGGGTCGAACAACCCTTTCACAGGGGTCTCCTAAGACCATCGGAAAACACATATTTCCAATGGTCTTAGGAACCGAGACACCGCTCCTCTATCAGTCTCCAGGCGGGTCCGCCCACATGCAGATACGTACACATTTCCCTGGGCCGCGATGTGTGCGCGGGATGACATGCCACCCCTGTCATCTGGCCACATCCCCGGGACCACTCAACAGCTCCGCCTCCTCGCCAGTGATTGGCCGCCGGAACTGTAGCTCAGGAGAAACACACAGGCGGCCAATCACCAGCGAGGAGGAGGAGCCAAGCAGCATCGCGAAGATCAAAGAAGATCGAGCGAGGGAGCGGCCGGAGAAGGAAGACAGCTGACAGGTAAGTGTCTGTAGCGTGCAGATGGTGCTGCTGCAGCCAGGTAAGCTGGCTGTAGATGGGAGAGGGAGGGAGCGAGCCCAGGTTGGAGCAGGAGTCAGCAAGGTAAGTATCATTGGTGTCAGAGGGAGGAATAGTGCCCCATCATTGGTGTCACTAATACCAATGATGGGGCACTATTCCTCCCACTGACACCAATGATGGGGCAGTATTTCCTCCCCCCCCACTGACACCAACGATGGGGAACTATTCCTCCCCCCACTGACACCAACGATGGTGCACTATTCCTCCCCCCACTGACACCAACGATGGGGCACTATGCCCCCCCACTGACACCAACGATGGGGCACATTTCCCCCCCACACTAGTATCAATGATGGGGCACTATTCCCCCCCCACTGACACCAATGATGGGGCACTATTCCTCCCACACTGACACCAATGATGGGGCACTATTCTTCCCACTGACACCAACAATGTGGCACTATTCCTCCCACTGATACCAATGATGGGACACTATTCCTCCCACTGATACCAACGATGGGACATTATTCCTCCCACTGATACCAACGATGGGACACTATTCCTCCCACTGACATCAGTGATGTGGCACTACTCCTCTCACTGACACCAATGATGTGGCACTACTCCTCCCACTGCCCGTCTAAAATGGTGGCGACTACTCTTTCTGATAACCCTTTTCCAGCTAGCCTGTTCCGCTCAGAAGCCAAGCTGTCAGGGATAGCTTTTCCGGGTGTGGTTGTACCACTGCCCCTTGTGCGAGTAAGTCGTGCGTGGGTGGTATCATCCACGGGTCCGTTAGGCTCAGTTCCTTCAGCAGGGAGAACCATGATCTTTTGGGCCAGAATGGAGCAATCAGGATGACCCTGGCTTGGGATGATTGTATCTTCTGTATCACTCTTGGTAGCAATCTGAACGGTGGGAAAGAGTAGAGGAGGTCTCCCTCCCATTGTTGGGCTAGTGTGTCTGTCCCTGCACTCCTGGGGTCCTTTTGCAGGCAGAAGTACTTCTCTAGTATTGCGTTCTTCCTGTTGGCGAAGAGTTCTATAGAGGGAGTACCCCATCTGGTGCAGATTTTGTTGAACGCTGTATGGCTGAGGCACTACTCTGACTGGTTGACTTCTTCCCGGCTCAACTGGTCCACCAGCTGGTTTAGATCCCCTTTCAGGTGTAATGCTGTGATGGATTTTAGGTTCCTTTCGGCCCAGCTCAGGAGGATTTCCGCTAGTTCCATCAGTTTCGGGGACCTCGTGCCTCCCTGCCTGTTTAAGTATGCGACCGCCGTTGTATTGTCAAACAAGATCTGAACCTCTTTCCCTTCTATCTTCTTCTGAAAAGCCATGAGAACTCTGAAAATTGCCAATAATTCTCTGAAGTTTGATGACCTCCCTAAGATCTCTGGGTCCCACTTGCCCTGGGTCAGGCAGTCCTCCATATGTGCACCCCACCCCCACATGCTTGCATCTGTGGTGATTCCTATTGGGTTGACTTGCTTCCACTTCCTTCCTGCCTTTAGTGTGTGGATCTTCCCCCACCATTTTAGTGATTCTCTCACTTTGTGCGTGAGGCAGATACTGGAATCTAGGGATGCTTGGCTGCCATCCCAGTGGGAGAGGACGTGGTTCTGCATCGCTCTGGAGTGTAGTTGTGCCCATTGTACCCCTGGTATGGCGGCTGTCATGTGCCCGACAAGCTTCATGGCGTTTCTGACTGTGCAGGTCGCCATCCCCCAGAAGGTCTTCGTGTCTTGTTGTTGAGCGCTTTCTCTGTAGTCAGGTATAAGCAAGTATTTGTGGAATCCAGAATGTATCCCAGATACGTGGTCCTCCTGGAAGGGACTAGCTGTGTTTTCTCCATGTTTATTAACCACCCTAGGTTTTCTAGGAAGGATATTGTGTGCTCTACGTGGGATTTCAGGCCTCTTTCTGTGTCCGCAAATAAGAGCAGGTTGTCCAGATAGGGGATGATATTTATCCCCTCTAACCTCAGGGCTGGCAGAGGTTCTGCTAGGATCTTTGTGAATATTCTTGGAGCTGAAGATAGACCGAAAGGGAGTGCATTGAATTGAAATAAAATCATTCTTCGTTTGCCTTTTAGTGCGAACCTTAGAAACTTCCTCGATTCTTCCCTTATCAGGACGTCAAGGTATGTGTCCTTTAGGTCTATTGAAACCATAAATGCACACAGCGGAAGGAGTTCTTTCGTCGTGTGTATTGTTTCCATGCAGAACCTTTTGAGTTTTACGAATGCGTTCACCTTCTTCAAGTTGAGTTTCGTTCTGTAACTTCCTGACGCCTTTCTTCTTAGAAAAATGGGAATAGAATCCCCTTCCCCTCTCTTCCTCCTCCAGCTGACAAACCACGTTC
This sequence comes from Staurois parvus, assembly GCF_062004578.1. Lineage (NCBI taxonomy): Eukaryota > Metazoa > Chordata > Amphibia > Anura > Ranidae > Staurois > Staurois parvus. The sequence continues at coordinate 1,849,033 of NW_028318316.1, forward strand.
TGCTGGAGCATCCCTTCCAGGAGGTTCACCAGTGTGTCTGCCTTTTCCCTGTCCCTTGGTAAGGGGGTCACAAAAAACCTCCGAGGGGGGAGTCTTGAAAACTCATGTAGCCATTGCGAATTGTGCCTAGGATGAATGCGTTCTGGGTAGTCTTCAGCCATTGTGTGTGGAAGTGTCCCAGTCTTCCTCCCACTTGGCTTCGCCAGTCACTTGGGTTGAGTCTTGGATTTGACCTGGTTGCGGTTGAAGAGAAAGCCTCCCTTCCCCTTTTAGAGCCCCAGACCCTCCTCTGCCCCTGAAACCTGGCCTCTCTCGTTGTCTACTGCCTGTTGGGGTGAAGAGTTTTTGTCCCGTTTGCTTGCTGGGGACTGGAAATCCTTTCCTTTTGTCGGCCGACCGTTCTAGGGCTGAGGTTAGCTCTGGCCCAATGAGGAGTTTTCCCTCGAAGGGCAGGCCGCAGAGCCTGGATTTGGAGGCAACGTCCCCCTGCCAGGATCTTAACCAGATAGCTCTTTGGGCTGAATTTATGAGCGCAGTCGATCTTGCTGTATATCTGATGGTTTCTGCTGATATGTCTGCGATGAAAGCCACTGCTTTTTCCAAGACTGGTAGTGACTTCAGGATCTCCTCCGCTGACATGCCTTGTTCAAGGTGAGAGCGGAGCTGTCCTAGCCATACATTTAGGGTTCTGGAAACGCAGGTTGTTGCTACTGCCAGTTTTAAAGTTCACTGTAGATGCTTCCTACGCCCTCTTGAGTAATGCGTCTGCTTTGCAGTCCATTGGGTCCTTTAGGGAACTGCCGTCTTCGAAGGATAAGTCCGTCGATTTCGAGAACCTCGAAAGGGGGGCATCTGGCTTCGGCAGGATTCCCACACGGACGCATCTTCTTCTTTAAATGGAAATTGCCTTTTAAGGTTTTTAGGAAAGAAAGCCTTCCTTTCCGGCTCTTCCCATTCCCTTTTTATGATAGACCATAGGGTGGAATGAGGGGAGGGGAGGGGGGGAGTGAGTGGCAGCCCAAAAGGCTCTTTCTTTGCTGCTGGCCTCCCCCAGCTCCGACAGATCTGCCCCCATTCACGCCGCAGCCCGCCCTCGGTGTGGCTGTTTTTACAGGGTTGACAGGGCTCCGCCCCCTCCCTGCGGTCCCAGCACACTGACCTCCTTCTAACAGCTGCCGGTGGATGGAGCTGCCATGGCGTGGGGCAAATTTGCGGTTCGCCGCCCATATCCAAGATGGCGGCAGTCCACTTCCTGTTTCTCCGGCGCCGAGGGTAACATCACGCCGGCTCCCGGAAATTACGTGGCCGCGGCGTCCGGGCCCGCACCTCGTTCCCATGCTGCGGAGATGTTAGGAGGAAGGTAGGCTTTGCCCCACAAGGTAGTGGCTCTTCCAAGCAGGTCAGCGGAGCGGGCTCTACCCCCTGAAGAGCCCCGCTGAACCATCCGGGGGGGTCTGTCTCTCCCATCCCCAAGAGGGTGTGCTTCAGGGAAAAAACCTGGCTGAAGCCACCCCACAAGGCCCCTGCCTTGCTGAGAAGAGGAGGAAGGGGGGCCTCAGCCAGGGGGCCTCTGTACCTCACCAGACAGCCAGGAAAAAAAACAAACGGGCATAGCTTTGTTCCTGGCCAGAGGAAACACTAATACTGAGGGTCCCCCAGGGAGAGAGGCTACTTATAGGAAAAAAAAAGGTGGAACGGGTGTTTCCTGGGAGGAGCCTATCTCTCATGTGAACCTGTCCTAGAAGATGACTTGGGAAACAACTGTTTTTCTGTGCGCCATTCATACTATAATGAGATGGGCAAAGAGGAGTGGTGTGGAGAAATGTAGCATGTCTACATATTTCCACAGCCCACTGGAGCATACTTACTAACCCCCGGTTCACATACATGCAGTCGTGCGGGCCATGTTTTGCACAGGCACGAGAACTCATTCATTTGAATGGACTCCCGTGCCCATGACACGCAGGGAAGAAGTCCCTGCGCTTCTTTTAAAAACGAAGCCCACACGGGAACCTCGGTTCCCAGTATGGTTGTGTTTTCCAGTGTGGGCAGTGGGCCATTAGAACTAATGGCACCCACCCGCGGGTCTGCATTTCTCTGTGCGGGTTTTCCTGCGGATCCGCAGCGGCACCACCCACACAGATTTGAACCTAGGGTGATGCATAGAAATAAACTAAATGTTACTTTGTGACATTTCTGACAAAGTTTACAAAAAAAGGAAAAGGTATACTGTGCCTTGCTTTGTAAAAATGCACACACAAAGAAAGGACATCAGCCCACAGATACAACAGGTACAAAAACATATACAAGAAACTGTAAGAAATGTTTCTTCTTAAAAGGAAAATAATCAAGATGACAGGACTGAAAACAGCATATTCTCTAAGTAAATAAAATCCAAAACCTAGTAAATTTGAAATTTAGATGTTATTTAGTTGTCCTTTACTGTTCTTTTTCATCAAGAATATTAAATGTCTTTGGAACTGAGTATCCACAGAGTAAAATAGATAAGAACTTTGTTGTGTTATCTTTTTTAATCGCATTTATCAAGATGATTATGTCATTCATTAGATGCTTTTCATAACAGCAGATTGTGATCGTATTTGCAAATGATGTTTATGCTGTGGTATAAGGATGACAGATTGTCATCTGTTACAGATTTTAAAGTACAACTAAAGGCAAAACTTTTTTATTTTTAGAGTGGAGAAGGATTAGAACACCTAGTCCAACCCTCCCTGTACTTGTAGTTCATAACTCTCCCCTTTTCTGGGAGTGTTTGCCTTGCTCCTCTGCTCCGCTACTCACCTTCCTACATTATCTTTTTATTTAGCAACAGGGAAGGAGCGAAGATGAATACTATAGAACTGGGGTTCTCTTCCAGGGTTCCATGGAACCCTAGGGTTTGTGGGGGAAATAATTTGCAAATTATGGTGGAAAATAAGTATTTGGTCAATATTAAAAGTTCATCTCAATACTTTGTTATATATCCTTTGTTGGCAATGACAGAGGTCAAACGTTTCCTGTAAGTCTTCACAAGGTTGGCACACACTGTTGCTGGTATGTTGGCCCATTCCTCCATGCAGATCTCCTCTTAGAGCAGTGATGTTTTGGGGCTGTCGCTGGGCAACACGGACTTTCAACTCCCTCCAAAGGTTTTCAATGGGGTTGAGATCTGGAGACTGGCTAGGCCACTCCAGGACCTTGAAATGCTTCTTACGAAGCCACTCCGTTGCCCGGGCGGTATGTTTGGGATCATTGTCATGTTGGAAGACCCAGCCACGTTTCATCTTCAATGCCCTTGCTGATGGAAGGAGGTTTGCACTCAAAATCTCACGATACATGGCCCCATTCATTCTGTCCTGTACATGGATCCATCGTCCTGGTCCCTTTGCGGAGAAACAGCCCCAAAGCATGATGTTGCCACCCCCATGCTTCACAGTAGGTATGGTGTTCTTTGAAAGCAACTCAACATTCTCTCTCCTCCAAACACGACGAGTTGTGTTTCTACCAAACAGTTCTATTTTGGTTTCATCTGACCATATGACATTCTCCCAATCCTCTTCTGGATCATCTAAATGCTCTCTAGCAAACTTCAGACGGGCCCGGACATGTACTGGCTTAAGCAGGGGGACACATCTGGCACTGCAGGATCTGAGTCCCTGGCGGCGTAGTGCGTTACTGATGGTAGCCTTTGTTAAGTTGGTCCCAGCTCTCTGAAGGTCATTCACTAGGTCCCCCCGTGTGGTCCTGGGATTTTTGCTCACAGTTCTTGTGATCATTTTGACCCCACGGAGTGAGATTTGCGTGGAGCCCCAGATCGAGGGAGATTATCAGTGGTCTTGTATGTCTTCCATTTTCTAATTATTGCTCCCCCAGTTGATTTGTTCACACCAAGCCACTTGCCTATTGCAGATTCAGTCTTCCCAGCCTGGTGCAGGTGTACAATTTTGTTTCTGGTGTCCTTCGACAGCTCTTTGGTCTTCACCATAGTGGAGTTTGGAGTGTGACTGAGGTTGTGGACAGGTGTCTTTTATATTGATAACAAGTTCAAACAGGTGCCATTGATACAGGAAATGAGTGCAGGACAGGGGAGCTCTTAAAGAAGAAGGTACAGGTTTGTGAGAGCCAAAAATCTTGCTTGTTTGTAGGTGACCAAATACTTATTTTCCACCATAATTTGCAAATAAACTCTTTCCAAATCAGCCAATGTGATTGTCTGGATTTTTTTTCTCATTTTGTCTCTCATAGTTGAGGTCTACCTATGATGCCAATTACAGGCCTCTCTCATCTTTTTAAGTGGGAGAACTTGCACAATTGGTGGCTGACTAAATACTTTTTTGCCCCACTGTATATATTGACCCCCACATAGCTTCCTTACAGATAGTGTCTGGGAACACTCAGCCTCACAAGGTCAAGAAGCTTTGGGTGGACAGTGAAATAATCCCCCTGGCACAGCCAACTGTCAGGGAGCGAGAAGCCAGACACACAAGGAGGTGCAATTAATAGTAGGTTTATTAATATAAAAATAAGACTAGAGTCTATGCAAGTCCAACAGCGGAAATCGTAGCCAAAGCCGGGATCAGGAGCCAGGAAGAATCGTCGCCAGAGCCGGGATCAGAAGCCAGGAGGAGTCTTAGCCAAAGCCGAGTCAGTATCCAGTAAAGCAATGAGTAGCTAAACAGGAGCTTGCTGTTGTGCAACAGACAGGACTCGAATGCAATGGACAGCCACAAACAGCAGAATTATATGTGATAAGCCGCCACCTCCTGGGTGAGGAGCCACAGAGGGCTGAAAGCATAAAGGATCCCACAATGCTTTGCAGACACCTAAGATGGATGGCAGCACATGGAGCAGCACAAGGTCTGAGCAAAGGTAGGACCTTGACAGTACCTCCTCCTCAAGGGCCCCTCCCTCTCCGCGGCTCAACATAAGGCTTCTGTGGAAAGCGGGCGTGAAGAGCGCGGAGGAGGGCAGGAGCATGAACATCCGCAGAAGGAACCCAGGAACGCTCCTCGGGACCATAACCGCGCCAATGGACCAGGAACTGCACCCGTCCGCGGACCAACCGAGAGTCCAGGATGCGGCTCACCTCATACTCCTCATGACCGTCGACCCGGATAGGACAAGGCCGAGGCGGAGAGGCAGTAAAGCGATTACAGACCAGAGGCTTCAACAGGGATACGTGGAAGACATTGGAGATACGCATCCCAGGAGGAAGAGCAAGGGCATAGGCAACCGGGTTCACCCTGCGGAGGATGCGGAAAGGACCAACAAAACAGGGAGCCAGTTTCGGTGCGGGCACCCGAAGATTGAGGTTACGAGTGGACAACCACACCCGATCTCCGACCTGGTATGAAGGAGTGGGCAACCGTCTACGATCAGCCTGGAGCTTCTGGCGCTGAGCTGAGTCCCTCAAGGACCTCTGTGTCTGCCCCCACGAGGAACGCAGGGCAGCAAGATGGTTATCCACAGCCGGAATGTCCTGTGGCAAGAACAACTCAGGCAATACAGCAGGTTGAAGGGAGACATCCCGGAGGAGGAGTTGACAGCCGAGTTCCTCGCAAGCTCTGCCCATGGCAGTAGATCGACCCAATTGTCTTGATGGTCAGAGATATAGCAGCAAAGGAATTGTTCCAGGGCCTGGTTGGAACGCTCCGCAGCCCCATTGGACTGCGGGTGGTAGGCCGAAGAGAAGGAGAGCTTGATACCCAACCGGGAGCAGAAGGCACGCCAGAACCTGGACATAAACTGGCTCCCACGGTCCGAGACAATGACCTTAGGCAACCCATGCAAGCGAAAGATCTCCCAGTTCTTGCGCAGTCGGCAATTTCTTGAACGGAACACAATGGCACATCTTGGAGAAATGATCAATAACCATAAGAATGACCGTATGGCCTCGAGACGCAGGGAGGTCTACAATTAAATCCATGCCCAGGTGTGACCAGGGACGCTTCCCATTGGGAATGGGTTGCAGAAGGCCCAATGGAAGATGCCGAGGAGATTTATTCTGGGCACAGACAGAACATGCCGCTACATATAAGGCGATGTCGGAACGGAGAGATGGCCACCAGAATAAACGAGAAATGACCCAGGACAACTGGTTCCTCCCTGGATGACCGGCGGTCTTGGAATTATAGTAGGTACTCAGCAAGCGGATGCTCAATCCCTCAGGTATGAAACATCTACCAGCCGGTCTCTCAGAGGGAGCATCAGTTTGAGCCGCCAAAATCTGCTCCCCAAGGGGAGAAGTCAGGCTGGTATGAATGGCAGCCAGGATCTGATCCGGAGGTATGACCGAGGTCGGCTCAGAGTCCTCCCTGGACAGCTCAGAGTATTGCCGCGACAAGGCATCAGCCCTGACATTCTTCAAATAGGAGACCACATAGTTAAAATGCGACACGAACATAGCCCATCTGGCCTGACGGGGCGTCAACCTCTTAGCTTCCGAGAGATACGTCAGGTTCTTGTGGTCAGTGAGAATGAGAACCGGAACCGGAGAACCCTCGAGCAGGTGCCTCCATTCCTTGAGAGCCTGAATAATGGCCAACAACTACCTGTCTCCAATCTGGTAGTTGCATTCTGCGGAGGAAAGCTTGCTGGAGTAGAACCCACAGGGAAATAGGGGTCCATCGGGCGACCGACGCTGGAGGCGCCTAGATCTCAGATGCATCAACCTCGAGGACAAAAGGCAACCCAGGATTGGGATGAGACAGTATCGGAGCCAAAGCGAAGGCGGATTTCAGAGCTTCGAAAGCTATGATGGCCTTGGATGACCACTCGTGGGGATTACTGCCCTTCTTGGTCAGATCTAAGAGAGCCTTGGCCAGCATGGAGAAGTTCCTGATAAACTTCCAATAATAGTTGGCGAATCCCAAAAAGCGCTGAATGGACCGAAGACCACTAGGACGAGGCCACTGCAGAACCGCCGAAACCTTCTGAAGGTCCATGGAAAATCCCACAGCGGAAATGACGTAGCCCAAAAAGGCAACCTGGATCGGTGAAATTCACACTTCTCGAGCTTACAGAAAAGCTCATTCTCACGTAATCATTGCAGCACTCGCTTAACATCCTGGATATGAGACTCCATGGATGCAGAGTAAACCAGGATGTCGTCCAAGTAAACCACCATGCACTGCTGCAAAGTCATGAAAGACATCATTAATGAACTCCTAATAGACCGCGGGCGCGTTACACAACCCGAAGGGCATAACCAGGGATTCATAGTGGCTGGTTCTGGTGTTGAACGCGGGTCCTCCACTTGTCGCCCTCCTTGATCCGTACGAAGTTGTACGCAGCCCTAAGGTCGAGTTTAGTAAAGACCGTTGCTCCCTTGGAGGCGGTCGAACAACTTGGTTATCAACGGAATTGGGTAAGCATTCTTAATCGTGATTCGACTGAGACCCCTGAAATCAATGCAAGGCCTTAATTCACCGCCCTTCTTTTTCACGAAGAAAAAGCCAGCTCCTGCTGGAGAAGTAGACTTGTGAATGTGCCCCCGGGAAAGCACATCCGCAATGTACTCCTCCATGGCTTGATTCTCCGCAACCGAAAGAGGATACACCCTGCCACGCGGAGGAGTGGCACCGGGTTGTAAGGTTATGGCACAATCGTATGGACGATGAGGAGGCAGAGCACCGGCGCGCACCTTGTCAAACACGTCCAGGTACTCCCCATAGTCAGTGGGCAACACAGAGTCCGAGGAGGCACACAACACCTTAACAGGTCCATGGATGCGACCGGCCCCACACTGTCAAGACCATGAGAGAATCTCGGCCGACCGCCAATCAAAGGTCGGATTATGCTTCTGAAGCCAGGGATATCCCAAAACCACGGAGTAGTGCGGGGAAGAAATTACCTTGAAACAGGCCAACTCCCTGTGAGCAGCCCCAATAGCTACTTCCACCGGCAGGGTCCCGTGGGTAACCTGCAGTGGTTGCAGGGGCCTGCCATCTATCGCCTCGAGGACCAATGGAGTAACTCGATCCTGCAGAGGAATGGAGTACTGGGCAGCAAATGAACTGAACATAAACAACCCGCCAGCACCAGAGTCTACCAACGCCTGGGCCGTCACCGAGCCTTCCGCCCAAGAGGACAACGGTGATTAGCGGTTTATCTTTGCGGGAAACCGGGGACGAGGAAACTCCACCCAAGATCTGCCCCCGACAGGATCTCAGGTGCGAGCGTTTCCCGGACGGACTGGACAGGACTGCCGAAAATGCCCACCGAGACCACAGTACAGGCAGCGACCCTCCCAACGCTGAGAGGCCCGCTCCCCCTCGGAAAGGCGAGCAAACCCCAGCTGCATGGGCTCACCGCCAGACAAGCCATCCCCAGGAGGCATGGGAGGAGAGGGAGGAACGGGTGGGACAGAAAACGTAGGCACCAATCGGTTAGGAGGCCTCCGCAGACGCTCCTTAAGTGAAGGCCTCTCCCTGAGCCTGGTGTCAATCAGGATTAGGAAGGAAATGAGTGCTTCGAGCTCCACAGGCAGTTCTTTGGCTGCAATCTCGTCCTTCAATGCATCTGAGAGACCATGAGAGAAAGCAGCCACCAGAGCCTCATTGTTCCCACCCACCTCTGCCGCCAGGGTACAAAATTCTATGGCATACTCGGCAACGGTTCGTGAACCCTGATGCATGGACATGAACAGCTCAGCAGCAGAGGCGGAGCGAGCAGGCACATCAAATACCGTATGGAAGGAGGCAACAAAACCGGCAAACTCGTGAATCACAGGGTTATTGTTCTCCCAGAAGGGATTTTCCCAGGCCAAGGCCTTATCCGAGAGCAGCGAGATTAGGAAGCCCACCTTTGACCTCTCAGTAGGAAAAGCGTGGGGTATCAATTCAAAATATATGCCCACTTGGTTAAGGAAACCCCGACACTGACTCGGTTCACCCCCAAACCGCTGTGGAAGGAGGGCTGAACCAGTCATACCTCTGTGCGGCAGCAGATGCGGAGGTAGGCGCAACAACGGGAGCAACCACAGGAGTGACAACCAGCCTAATAGCAGCAGGAGCAAGGTGTGCTGTGCATGCAAGCAGCGTCTTCAACGCCTGAGCGAACCTAGCCAACAAGAGATCCTGCTGATCAAGTCTGGCAACCAACATAGGGAGCGGGGGCGTACCTGCACCGTCAGGATTAATGGCATTCGTGTAGTGTCAGGGAGCGAGGAGCCAGACACACAAGGAGGTACAATTAAAGGTAGGTTTATTAATATAAAAATAAGACAAGAGTCTATGCAAGTCCAACAGCGGAAATCGAAGCCAAAGCCGGGGTTAAGAGACAGGAAGAACCGTCGCCAGAGCCGGAATCAGGAGCCAGGAAGAATCGTCGCCAGAGCCGTGATCAGGAGCCAGGAAGAATGGTTGTCAGAGCCGGGGTCAGAAGCCAGGAGGAGTCTTAGCCAAAGCCGAGTCGGTATCCAGGAAAGCAATGAGTAGCTAAACAGGAGCTTCCTGTTGTGCAACAGACAGGACATGAATGCAATGGACAGCCACAAACAGCAGACTTATATGTGATAAGTCGCCACCTCCTGGGGGAGGAGCCTCAGAGGGCTGAAAGCATAAAGGATCCCACAATGCTTTGCAGACACCTAAGATGGATGCCAGCACATGGAGCAGCACAAGGTCTGAGCAAAGGTAGGACCTTGACACCAACCCTTTCACCTTTTAGGCTAAGAAGATGAGCTTCACCAACCAGGAGGCAATAATCTTGTTGGAAGCCATAAAATCATTACACACTCCACCTGGAATGACAAACAAGTGATCTGACTACCTGATGTCCGATGTCGCATTGATGTTAAATTTTAAAGCTTTACCCACATCTGATGATCTAACTTCTTGGGTACTCCCCAAGAGAGATGTCGGAAGGACAACTATCTGTGTAATATGGACTATGAAGACTACTTAGGCACTTGAGCATCAGCATGAGTACCACCCTATCATGGATGACCATAAGAAAGGGTTATTTAACCACGTGCTTACTAGCCACTTTTACCCCCTTCCTGCCCAGGCCAATTTGCAGCTTTCAGCACTGTCGCACTTTGAATGACAATTGCACGGTCATGCAACATTGTACCCATATGAAATTTTTATCTTTTTTTTACACAAATAGAGCTTTCTTTTGGTGGTATTTAAATGCCAATGAGTGTTTTAGTTTTTGCACTATAAACAAAAAAAAAAACAGGTAATTTTTCTCCTTCACTGATATGCATTGATGAGGCTGCATTGATGGACAGCACTGATAGGCAGCATTGATGGGTACTGATGGGGGGCACTGATGGGCACAGGTAGGTTGCACTGCTAGGCACTGATGGGCACAGATGGGTGGCACTGCTTGGCACTTGGTGGCACTGCTGGGCACTGATCATCAGTGCCGATCTTTCTTCTGTCAATTGCCGGTTCTCGACAGTACTTTCCTCATGCTGTGACAGTGTAAGGAAAGGGCAGCCTGCAACCGGCAACTGCATTTACCTGGTGATCTGCTGTGTCATTGGACACAGCTGATCATGTGGTAAAAGGCCGCTGTGATTGACCTTTTACCATATCACGTGATCAGCTGTGTGCACGTCATATGACACCCTCCCAGAACTGGACAACCGCGCTGTGTCCGACATTCAGCTATAGCCCGGTTGTCAAGTGGTTAAACCCGAGGGCTGCTAACATGGACACACTTCTGGTTGATGTAATTGCCACCAGGAAAGCAGTTTTCAAGGGGCCACTTTGATTGAAAGCATCTGATGCAAGCAAGTCCAACACCAATGGGAGATCCTACTTTACAAACAATCCCTTAGGTAGGTTTCAACCAAGTTGCAGCTTGAAAGACAGTATAATTGAGTGTTGGATGCCCACTGTATGCCGGTGAAGGCAGAGATAGCTAAAATGTGGTCCCACAGCATACTTACACATAAAATTAAATCAAGCCATGCCTACAGAAACTCCAGAATGTGACAGACTTGTGAAGAACCCAGTGTAAAACCTTGATCAGCAGCAATCCTGTGAATTTATGTCACATTCTACTATAGGCACTGCTAGTGCTGTTGTTCTTTGCTTTCATAAGAGTATTTACAACCTTTACAGAGCCCCCGAGATCTATTATCCTCTGCCTCTCAAGACCCAAGCCATGAGCGTGGGCTTGTCATGTGTTGGATGAATGTGACTTTGAAAACAAAGGCCCCTTCAACCAATCTGGGATCACCACCAGAACTATCACCTTCCCCTGCCACAGCATCAGCAGAAAGCTGAGAATCAGAGGGAGAGGCAGAAAGGCATAAGCTGTCCTGGAGATCCACTCTGCAATCAGCACCTTCACCCTGATTGCTTGTGGATGCTGGACCCTGGATTAGAAAGCAACTTGGTGTTGACTGAGGATGTGAACAGGTCTATCTCTGGAAGTGATTACCAAGCTCATTAGTTCTCGAAAAACTTGTGGCAGTCTGGGCCATTCATTGTCGTCCAGGATTCTCCTGGACAAATTGTTTGCCTAAAGATTCCGCCAACCAGAAACATAGGCAGCAGATAGCTTCAGGACATTGACTTGGGCCAACTCTAGAATCAGAGAAACCTCCTTCAAGAGGGAGACATTAAGTGCCCCCTTGTTTCCGGATGTAGGCCACAGTCGTTGCGCTGTCAAACTTCACCAGGACAGGTCCACCTTGGATGAGGTAACTGAAGGCTAGGAGATCCTGAAATTCATACTTTGCTGGTGTCATACTGCACCACCAGCCACTAGGTTATCAGATGGGAATGACATCGCAGAAGATTCTGCTTCTCCAACTACAAGTTATTGCTCGCTTCCATACAGGGCGTAATCCAAATCTTCTGACATAGGCCCTCTGACTGCTACCAGTCCAGAAACCCAACTTGATAGGGGGTGAGAGTTCAACAGTCTACCTGACCTTGTGGATTTAAGATGTGAAGGATGAAAGATCTTCCAAAAATGACCTGAAATGCTTGCCTTGAGTGACTATATGTCTGTCACCAAAGCTGCACCTATGTCCAAAGGGGAACCACCAAGCGCCCATAAGACATGTATGGATGGAACAATTCCCAAAATACTAGAAAGCATCCTGACACAAAGCTCTTCGCGGACTTTTTGGATTATATGCTGGCTTTTTCTTTGACTCCCAGCCAGAAATGCAGAAGCTACCCTCTCTGGAGTGAGCGTGGAAATTGACTCTTGAACTCCAGTCTCCTTTAACTCAACAGATGTTCATCTTGAGGCTGGAAATCAAACTGACCACTATTAATTCAGACTTCACCAAGATCAAGAACAATGCAGTTATTGAGTACATCCTCGAAGGCCACAGCATCTTCTAATGGTAAAGTCATGTATCTGGCCAATCCCATAAGAGACACACCGACAAAAGTGGTGATTCAAAACCCTTGACATCCCGCTGTGACACCATGCTCCAATCTTGTAGAACAGGCACTTGATTCAGTCACCATAAGGGAATTGTCAAGCTGTCCTCTGGGGGCACTTGAAATACTTCCACAGGTTTGCTTCTATTTAAAGGAATTTCATCAACCTTACAAAAGGAGGAGTCCACAACCTGGACAAAGGTCGTCCTCATCTTGTTCAGGAGGGACTGATGAAGATTGGCTTGAGAAGGCTCTGAGACCATGCTTAATCAATTGTGACAACTTGGTCACCATCATCTTAATCACTGTCTATTTAAACAAAGCATGAATCATACAGTCATTATTAATGACCCCTTCACATGGCGAGTGGAAGCAACTTCTTTAGAATGTATTGACCACATGGTCTTCTTTATCCCTGGTTACTTGAACCAGCAGGGCTCAAACAGCCATGCTCACCTGAATCTTCTTTTGGAAGATTCTGAGGATTGTTTGCCTGGAAGGCTAGGAGACTGCATAATTATAGAACAGATAACCCTTTCACAGTGTGAGTGAAAACATTCCTTTAGAGCAGTGGTTCTCAACCTTTCTAATGCCGCGACCCCTTAATACAGTTCCTCATGTTGTGGTGACCCCCAACCATAAATTTTATTTTCGTTGCTACTTCATAACTGTAATTTTGCAGTGGGAGGACTAGTGCCACATCATTGGTGTCAGTGGAAGGAGTAGTGCCCCATCACTGATGTCAGTGGGATTAATAGTGTCCCATCGTTGGTATCAGTAGGAGGAATAATGCCCCATCATTGGTGTCAGTGGGAGGAATAGTGCTCCATCATTGGTGTCAGTGGGGGGAATAGTGCCCCATCATTGGTGTCAGTGGGGGGAATAGTGCCCCATTATTGGTGTCAGTGGGAGGAATAGTGCCCCATCATTGGTGTCAGTGGGAGGAATACTGCCCCATCATTGGTGTCAGTGGGAGGAATAGTGCCCCATCATTGGTGTCAGTGGGAGGAATAGTGCCCCATCATTGGTGTCAGTGGGAGGAATAGTGCCCCATCATTGGTGTCAGTGGGAGGAATAGTGCCCCATCATTGATGTCAGTGTGGTGGAGGGGGGAATAGTGCCCCATCATTGGGGTCAGGGGGAGGAATAGTGCCCCATTCTTGGTGTCAGTGGGGGGAGGAATAGTGCCCCGTCGTTGGTGTCAGTGGGGGGAGGAATAGCGCCCCGTCGTTGGTGTCAGTGGAGGGAGGAATAGCGCCCCATCGTTGGTGTCAGCGGGGGGAGGAATAGCGCCCCATCGTTGGTGTCAGCGGGGGGAGGAAGACCGCCCCATCGTTGGTGTCAGCGGGGGGAGGAAGAGCGCCCCATCGTTGGTGTCAGCGGGGGGAGGAAGAGCGCCCCATCGTTGGTGTCAGCGGGGGGAGGAAGAGCGCCCCATCGTTGGTGTCAGCGGGGGGAGGAAGAGCGCCCCATCGTTGGTGTCAGCGGGGGGAGGAAGAGCGCCCCATCGTTGGTGTCAGCGGGGGGAGGAAGAGCGCCCCATCGTTGGTGTCAGCGGGGGGAGGAAGAGCGCCCCATCGTTGGTGTCAGCGGGGGGAGGAATAGCGCCCCATCGTTGGTGTCAGCGGGGGGAGGAATAGCGCCCCATCGTTGGTGTCAGCGGGGGGAGGAATAGCGCCCCATCGTTGGTGTCAGCGGGGGGAGGAATAGCGCCCCATCGTTGGTGTCAGCGGGGGGAGGAATAGCGCCCCATCGTTGGTGTCAGCGGGGGGAGGAATAGCGCCCCATCGTTGGTGTCAGCGGGGGGAGGAATAGCGCCCCATCGTTGGTGTCAGTGGGGGGAGGAATAGCGCCCCATCATTGGTGTCAGTGGGGGAGGAATAGTGCCCCATCGTTGGTGTCAGTGGGGGGAGGAATAGTGCCCCATCGTTGGTGTCAGTGGGGGTAGGAATAGTGCCCCATCGTTGGTGTCAGTGGGGGTAGGAATAGTGCCCCATCGTTGGTGTCAGTGGGGGGAGGAATAGTGCCCCATCGTTGGTGTATGTGTGGGAGAAATAGTGCCTCATCGTTGGTATTAGTGACACAAATGATGGGGCACTATTCCTCCCACTGACACCAATGATACTTACCTTGCTGACCCCTGCTCCAGCCTGGGCTCGCTCTCTCTCTCCCTCTCCCATCTACAGGCAGCATACCTGGCTGCGGCAGCAAAATTTGCACTTACCTGTCAGCTGTCTTCCTTCTCTGGCCGCTCTCCTCTTCACTTGCTCCGGCAGCTCCCTCGATCTTCTTTGATCTACGCGCGCTGCCGCTCGGCTCCTCCTCTCCAAGCTCCACCTCCTCGCCGGTGATTGGCCGCCTGTGTGCCTCTCCTGAGCTACAGTTCCGGTGGCCAATCAGCGGCGAGGAGGCGGAGCTGTTGAGTGATCTCGGAGGTGTGGCCAGGTGACAGGGGCAGCATATCATCCCGCCCACACATCGCCTGAGACAGAGGAGCGGTGTCTTGGTTCCTAAGACCATCGGAAATATGTGTGGTCTTAGGCGACCCCTGTGAAATGGTCGTTCGACCCCCAGGTTGAGAACCGCTGCTTTAGAGCGTATTAGCCTCATATGACAACCTGTTAGGTGTCATCTTTATCCTTGGTTGCTCGAACAAAGCAGTATGCATGCAGTCATGTCCGTCCACATCATCCTCTTTGGAAAATCTGAAGAGGGATGCTTCACCTGGGAAGACTAGGCAGCTTCTCATTGCAAAGCAGATAACCCTTCAAAGGGTAAGTGGAAACCATTCCTTTAGTGTATTAAAAATGTGTTTATTGAATGTGACATTCTGTTAGGTGTCATCATCTGTATCCCTGGCTGCTTAAACCAGCAGCATACATAGTCATGCTCATCCACCTCTTCCTTTTCATAGAGTCTGAAGAGGCTGTCTTGCCTGGCATGGCTATGAGACTTCTAATCGCCAGAATATATAACCCTTTCACAGGGTGAGTGGAAACAACTCCCTTTTCGTGCACTGGCCACTTAATGAATGTGACGTGTTGGGTGTCATCATCCTCATTTGTGGTTGCTTGAACAAAGCGAGATTCATATTGTCATGTTCATTTGTCTTTTCCCCTTTGGAGAGTCTGAAGAGGCTGCTCTGCCTGGGAAGGCTATGAGACTGCTCAATGTTAGAACACATAACCCCTTCACAGGGTGAGTGAAACACTTACATTCATGTTCATCTGTGTCTGTTTTGAAAAGTCTGAAGAGATTTGTTTTGTTTGGGACAGCTCTGAGACTGCTCATTGCCAGACTAGATAAACATTTCACAGGGTTTTCCCCAAATAAACCCAATAATTTAATGAAGTAGAAAATAGCTTGCTTAGTAACAAGCCCTAAAAGGGTTAACCACTGCTAGAGAGATGCTGATACTTCAGCTTCCAACCATAACCCTGAAGTCACCAGGTGGTTAATGAACCAAACCTTGCCCTGTCAGAGAAAAGGACATGATGAAAATATTTTGTTAAGAAAAGCAACAAAAAGGTAGGAATCTTCATCAGAATTACAATAATATTCTGCAATGTACACAAACCATCCAAGGGAATTGTTGACATCATTAAAAAAAAGAGAGAGAAGGTCTTTGAGAAACTGGAGACCACAAACAAATATTAAAGGTATGTCCTATACTCCAACAGGCAATGCTAGCTACAGTAGTCATCCACAGGCAACTCCTCTACCTTCTCTGGGAATGCTGGTCTTTTGAGGGGGTTGGCATAATGGCACAATAGTAAAGCAAACCTGAGAAGCCACCAATAGGTAATGCCATACAATAAAAACTCTGCAGAAGGGATAGAGACATAAAGTTTTTTTTAAAGAATACAATCTATAAAATTCTGTATATTTTTGAACATTTAGATTGGATTTTTGGACCTCAGTCTTAATTTCTTTTGCAATGTGACCAGTGGCGGACTGACCATTTGGAAACTCGGGCACTGCCCGATGGCCCGGAGTCAGTAGGGGGCCCCATGAGATGCCCCTGGTACCTTTTATAGGCTTTTTTGAGTTTGGGCAAGGACACAGGGGCCCCATGATCCCCTATTGCCCGGGGGCCCCATGAGTTGTCAGTCCACCCCTGAATGTGACATATGCTACCATATCATGCAGGTATAGCTGTACTTTTTTTTCCAGTTTTGGATGTCATTTGCTATATTTTATAATTACTACATGCTATAATCAACAAATATGTGTGAGTGTGTGTGTGTTTTTCATGCATTACACTATCTGTGTAATGCATGATCTAGTGAATTATGGTGGTATCAAAGGCAGAAGGGTAAAGTAAAATATGAGCATATTTCCTTTAAATGTCATTTCTTGTTCTGAATCCGTAGGAGTATCTAATTACTGTAGAAGCCTGTTCAAAGTGACTTACTTTAAAAGAAAGTACATTTGTTCAAGGGCAGCTCAGAAGAAGTCATTCCATGAATTAAAATGAGCTTAGTAAAAATAATTACTACAGAGGACGATAATAGAACCAGACAAACAAATTATATTGCTGTATTAATGCTGAAAACACAAATCTTTTACTAAATCATACAAAAAAAAAAGTAAAACAAATAGGTGTATACATTTAGACATTGATCAGGGATAGGCAACCTACGATGGGCATGCAATGTCATTTGCTACTTACAAATATAGCATTGCTGCAGTAGGTCATAATTGATAGCTCACTAGGCTGTCAGCTACAAAGCAAGATCTGACTGTCTGCCCCTGTGGCCCACCTATCTCCTTTAGTTTTAGAGAGGCCCCTCTGGTACTGGAAGGAGAGCCAGCTGCAAAACATCAGTGTACTGTCCACATTAAAAGAAAAAACCCACCCTCTTCTGCTTCTTAATGGAACCAGTAGCTTTGAATGCAACCCCCCTGCATTTCTGATTGTGCAGAAGTTGGGGATGATCTAAGGTCTGAAGGTGCAGGAACTGGGGCAAGTCTGAGGTTCACTGACATGCCAATTGTCTAAAATGTGTAAATTGACATTTACTGTGGAAAAGGTTGCTGAACCCTGACATAGATATTAAGACTGCTTGTTGTATCTGTTAGAGATTCTGTATATAGCCCTACAGAACAGACAGCGTACAGCCCACATATGTTTATCTGCTGCTTCTCTGCTAACAGGAAACAGGAACTTTATTACAGAGAAAAGACAAAGTTTAACCATAGAAGCAGCTACAAATGTATAAACACTGCCATCTACTGACTGAAAAATATACTGTATCTGTAATGAATACTGATAATGATGTAGTACAAGAAATACATGAACATTGTATACCAACACCCCTACTCAACAACTACTCCTTATATTAGTCCCATTTTGGATTTCAATTCTATAAATCTGTTTCTTGTGAGCAGTTCTGATCCACTTTTGTTTATCATAGATTGGAAGTCTTTGCATCTAATTTCATAAATCTGGCTCTGGTTTTAATGCTATGCGAGCAACATAGGACAGACGTTTGGCTGGGATGCCTTTATTGCTTCTGGTGGATTTTGAAGCCTCATATGTACTGATTTCTTCTTTTACAATATTTGGATTGTCTGCATTAATTTCCATTTGTCATGTATCACTTTGTTGCTTATCTTCATGGGACACTGATGTGGAATTTTCCTCAGTTTGAAGTGTTTGTGTTAGTTTATGAAATTTTGAACACGCAAAGTTTCATCAACAATTACACTAATTCTAATGATTTCCTTGATTGTGTCTTGGTGTCGAAGTCTGTATCCCTTTTGAGATTCACTTTACCCCACAAGTACACCTTCCTTTGCACAAGCATCCCATTTTTTATGTTTTTCTTTTGGGATGTGCACATAGGTTTTTGCCTCCAAAAATTTTTAGATGGTTTAGGTTCGAGGCTTTTTTATTCCACAGTTTCATATGGAGTTTCTCAGTTGATTTTCCTGGTAGTTGAACAGCATGGTTCTTCCACTCACATATTGAGTACGATTCATTCTTACTGCAAACCTGTTTTGTTCTTTGTTGTATGGTACACTTGTCTGAAATATTATGCCATGTTTTCTGAAAATCTCCTGTGTGTTATCACCTGTATACTCTGTTCCATGGTCTGTGCGCAATACCCTCAGCATTTTGCCAAATTTGTTGCTTACTTGAGCCAAATACTGTTCAGGTTTCTCTGGTACTTCACTTTTTTTGTGTAACAGATATAATGTAGTATACCATGAGTAGTAATCTATAAAAATGAGAAAATAACTCTTCTTTCCTGGAGTCAATTTTTCCATTGGACCTCAAATATCTGAATGAATTTTGTGCAGAGGTTTTTTTTTAGCTCTGCTGTTACTCTGCTTTGGAAAGGCTTTTCTTGTCATTTTCCTTTTATACAGCTGGTGCATTTCATTGTTTGATCACATGGACTAATATTAACCACTTGCCTACTGGGCACTTATACCCCCTTCCTGCCCAGGCCAATTTTCAGCTTTCACCGCTGTCGCACTTTGAATGACAATTGTGCAGTCATGCAACACTGTACCCATATGAAATTTTTACAATTTTTTTGAGACAGATAGAGCTTTCTTTTGGTGGTATTTAATCACCTATGGGGTTTTTATTTTTTGCTAAAAAAAAAAAACAAAAACAACTGGAAAAAAAGTTTTTTCTTAGTTTTTGTTATAAAATTTTGCAAATAAGTGATTTTTCTCCTTCACTAATGTGTGCTAATGAGGCTGCAGTGATGGGCACAGGCTGCACTGATGGGCACTGATAGGTGGCACTGTTGGGCACTGATGAAGAGGCACTGGTAGGTGGCACTGATAGGCATTGACAGGCATCACTGATGGCCACTGAAAGGCAGCACTCATATGTGACACTGATAGGCGGAACTGACTGGCACTGTTAGGTGGCACTGACTGGCACTGTTAGGCGGCACTGATAGGCAGCATTGAAGAGCACTGATAGGTGGCACTGATACGCATTGATAGGTGGCACTGACTGGCACTGATAAGCAGCACTGACTGGCACTGATTGGCAGCACTGAGAGGTGGCACTGACTGGCATTGATAGGTGGCACTGATAGGTGACACTGAAAGGCAGCTCAGATGGGCACTGATATGTGGCATTGATGTGCACTGGTAGGCACTGATATGTGGCTTTGATGTGGCATTGATGAGCACTGGCAGGTAGCATTGATGAGCACTGACAGCTGGCATTGATGGACACTGACAGGTGGCACTGCTGGGGCTACACTGATCATCAGGGCACACTGATCAGTTTGTGCTCTGAGCTTTCTGATCTTTCTCTATCCACTCATCTGAGGGTGTTCTGCCCTGTCCTAACCTATACGTTTCCTCATACATTTTCTTGTTAGCAGCATTTTCATCTTGAATTTCCAAGACTGGTAGTTCTGGGTCGTCAGATTTGCAAATGAAAGCTTTGTTGCAGCAGTGTCACTGCCTATTTTCTTTTATTCTTTTGCAGTCTTCTTTCTGTTGGTGTACCAGCAATTTTTGTAAATGTTGTACAAAAATACATGCACATTCTATTCCAACAGTATCCCTTAAAACTACTTGTAAGTGTGACAATACATGGACCAGTCCTAGTCTGATTTGCAGATCACTTGTAATGACTAAGGATATTACTACATAGGGAGTCCCATAGTGTTGTGATGTCAGTTTCCAACTGGTTGGAAAATCTCTGTGAAAGAGGTTCTGCTAATGTCATCTATTATGGAAAATTATTAAGGTTTTAATAGTACATCTTTTAATACACTGATGTCTGTCTATTAAAGCGGAACTTGAGGGACATTTCAAGAGTTCTCCCTGCAGTAGGGCATCCCCCACACTTCAAGGGTTAAATGCTTGTTTTTGTCTAAAGCACCATTAAAAGGCAGTTTTATGTTCATTATCCCTTGCTCCTCTAGGAGTCAATGCTATTATATTTGATCCAATGCTTGGGGTTGTGGGCAGGTCCTCTGTGCTCTCACTTTCAATACAAAACTGTTGGTCCTTCACTGTATGTTCTGTCCCTCCAATCTAAGCATTGAAAGGGTGATCTCTGTAACTTACAGTTGTGATGAGATAGCGATAACTCCAATCTCAGTTGGATACCACAGTCAGTGACTCAATCGGATGATATCTTGTAGATCTTGTGAAGTTTATTCCATAAACTGAGAGAATCTTACAACAATAAACATCTGATAGGTCAAAAGATCATAATGTGACCTGCTTCATGAGACTTGAGGCTTGCTGAAATGCAATACTGGGAAAAGGGGTGGGCTATCTATACAGCATTAAATAAACCAAAGGAAAAGGAGCAGAGACAAATACAGAGAACACTTACAAGGCATATGACAGTCATGTGAAACATAACACTCCCCGTCGAAATCTATGATTTCTATTATAACAAACTTTAGTTCAACATAAGAAATGAAGATTCTTTCTAGGAACATCTGCAAAACAAGAGGGAAGGGAAGAACAAAGGAAAACAATGCAAATATTTAGCATTATACTTGCAGATGTTGGTCTCGAAAGTCCAGGCTGAGACATGGAAATCCGTATTCAGAGGGGAAGGCAGCAACATGCACTATTCCTTCTTACCTCCCTTTAAATCAAGTTGATGACTTGTCTTCCTCTTTGGGCAAAAGAAGTACTAGTTCCTTTATTGATCAGAAGTAAAGGTGTGCAGAACCTTCTTTCATGGTAGATATAGCCAAGATGTGTCCGAAATGCAGTAGTAGGTACTGCACGACTGCCGCAGTCAGCAGGGTTGAGGCTAGTGGGAACATAGTGCCATTGTTCAGGCGTAGAGAACTTTCTTATGCGTTCCACTCTGTTGCCGACATACACGTAGAACTGTCTTGTGCGATTGTGTATATATTCTAGCACTATTTTGCTGTCTGTATAAAAGTCAAAGGAGTCTATTTCAACATCTGTTTCATTTTCTATAAGTTCAGCAATTTCCAAGCTAACACAGCTGCACAAAGTTCAAGCCTTGGAATAGTATGTGCAGGTTTGGGTGTGAGCTTGATCTTGCCCATGGTAAATTCTACACCCACTTTATCGCTGCGATCCATAGCTCGAAGATAAGCCACCGCAGCAATGGCTTCGTTGGATGCATCGGAGAAGACATGAATTTCTTTTCTGGTAACACTCTTTATGGATGCTTGGGTGTAAGAGTGTGGTATCTGGAGTTGTTCTAATGCTTTTAGAGACTGTTTCCAGGATACCCACCTTTGTTGTTTCTCCTTGGGTAAGGGGGTATCCCAGTCTGAGCTTTCAGAAGTAGGTTGTCTCAGCAGTATCTTACCCTGAATGGTGAGAGGTGTAATGAAACCTAAGGGATCACAAATGCTGTTCACTGTAAACAAAACTCCTTGCTTTGTGAAGGGCTTGTCACAGGCTGATGCTTGAAATGTGAAATTGTCTTGTTTAACATTCCAAAGCAATCCAAGACTGCGTTTTGTAACAGAAAAGTCAGATCCTAGTTGGAATTTCTTCACACTGACAGCATGGTCATCAGAAGGAAAGGCTATCATGACCTTGTCACTGTTAGAGAGGATTTTGTGAAGTCTGAGGTTTGCAGTGGCAAGCATGTTCTGGGTTCTAGTAAGAAGGTCAATAGCTTCTTCTTCATTGGGCAGAGATTTGAGTCTGTCGTCTACATAGAAATTCCTTTTGATGAACTGTCTTGCATCAGATCCAAATTCTTTCTCACCCTCTTGAGCTGTTTTCCTCAGTCCATAAATTGCTACTGCAGGAGAAGGACTGTTACCAAAAACATGTACCTTCATACGATAGTCTATGACTTCATCGTTGACATCATTATTGCGGTACCATCAGAACCTGAGGAAGTTTCTGTAGTCTTCACAGACGATGAAACAGTGGAACATCTTCTGAATGTCAGCCACAACAGCAATTGGCTCTTGTCATGATAAGAACTTGAGTCAAAGACCACCCTAATCTGATCAGGCTTGCGAGGATGGTAGATGCCAAAGCATGGTAGGTATTAACATTCTTCTCCTTCCGTAACAGGAGGTGCAGACTCAGCATGATCTCTCTCAAACACCTTCTGCATGAAGTCCACAAAATGCTTTTTCATCTCAGGCTTCTGGTTCAAACTGCGATTTAAAGAAACAAACCATGATTCTGCATGTACCCTATTGTTTGGTAGTCTCTTTCTTGGGGTATGAAATGGTAGAGGTTATACCCAACTGTTGGAATCATCTTGGTAGAACTCTTTACCCATGGTTTTCAAGAATTCTTTGTCTTCTATGGTAGCTGCCAACTCATTGTCTTTAGTGGTTACCTCAAACATTGTGTTGCCGATGTTGTCATCCCAGAGATTAAGAGCTTTCTTATTGTCTTGTATGATGGGCCGTTGTGCACTTTTTTCAAACAGTCTTTCTTTTACGATATATTTATGCGGTCGTTGTGCAGAACAAGTTGTTTGCCCATTTGACAGGACATGTGTTTTAAAGGAAGAGACTGAGTAGGACCTCTTGTCCTTGTCTAGGCAGGCATTGCCTATGATGACCCATCCTAGATCCAGACACTGAGCATATGGTGCATTGTGTGGACCATTGATTTGATGACGAACTTTGTGCACCCTTAGGATGTTTCGACCGAGTAACAGCAGGATATCAGCACTTTTGTCGAGGGCTGGTATTTGGTTGACTATGTGCTTTAAGTGAGAATAGTGAAAAGCAACTTCAGGAGTAGGGATCTCCTCTTTGGTGCTTGGAATCTGGTTGCACTCAGTGATAGTGGGCAAAGATATTTCCACATTGAGGAGTAACTACAAGACCACTGGCTCTCCTACCTAAGACTGCTGTAGTGCTGGAACAAGTGCTTAGGGCAGTGGTCGGCAAGCCGTGGCTCGCGAGCCACATGCGGCTCTTTACACAATTTAATGCGGCTCTTCTGTGTGCCGGGCACCCGCTCCCCTCCCTCCTCTCGGGTGGCCGCCCCAAAAGTCAGGACTCTGCAGCTAGCCCAGCAATGGGCAAACTACGGCCCGGCGGACCTTTTAATCCGGCCCGCGAGCGTGGCAAACATTGGCTGTCAGTATGTAGGCGGGGCAGCGTGACGAACTCCTCTCCTCTCACAGTCCGCCCTGAAGACCGGAATGGCGTGGGAACACGGCGAGAGGAACGCGCGGAGCAAAGGTAAGTGAATTGACACAATATGGGGAATGAATTACTATAGGGGGGATGAATTACTATATGGGGGATGAATTACTATGGGGGATGAATTACTATGGGGGATGAATTACTATGGGGGATGAATTACTATATGGGGGATTAATTACTATGGGGGATGAATTACTATATGGGGGATGAATTACTATGGGGGATGATTTACTATATGGAGGATTAATTACTATGGGGGATGAATTACTATGGGGGATGAATTACTATATGGGGGATTAACTACTATGGGGGATGAATTACTATATGGGGGATGAATTACTATATGGGGGATGAATTACTATGGGGGATGAATTACTATATGGGGGATGAATTACTATATGGGGGATGAATTACTATGGGGGATGAATTATTATATGGGGGATGAATTACTATATGGGGGATGAATTACTATAGGGGGGATGAATTACTATGGGGGATGAATTACTATATGGGGGATGAATTACTATGGGGGATGAATTACTATATGGGGGATGAATTACTATGGGGGATGAATTACTATATGGGGGATGAATTACTATGGAGGATGAATTACTATATGGGGGATGAATTACTATATGGGGGATGAATTACTATATGGGGGATGTATTACTATGGGGGATGAATTACTATGGGGGATGAATTACTATATGGGGGATGAATTACTATATGGGGGATGAATTACTATGGGGGATGAATTACTATGGGGGATGAATTACTATATGGGGGATGTATTTTCAGTTTTAAAAATGTGGCTCTCAAAATAAATTTCAATCGTGGTTTTGGCGAGATTTGGCTCAGTTGAAAAAAAAGGTTGCCCACCACTGGCTTAGAGTATAAGGCAGAGCATCTCCAGTTATGCTCAACAGTTCAAAAAACTGTGTTCTTGCAAGAGATCTGTTACTCTGATCATCCAGAATAGTATACAGTCTTATGGCCTTTTCAGGTTGACCTTTGGGGTATACATGTACCAAGCATATCTTTGCACAGGATTTGTCGCAGAATCCTTCTCCACAGACCTCTGTACATGTAGAGAACACTGGGGTGGTAGGTGCTGCATGATCTGGGCACTCCCCGCCTTGCTTTGCCTCAGTAAGATTGTTTGTGAGCATAGTAGTATTGTGCGAATATTGATGATGAGCTTGCACATGGTCATCACTGTCACACTCTATACATTTGATGATTGCTTTACAGTCCTTTGCAAAGTGTTCTGTGGAGGCACAGCATTTGTTTTGGACTCGGTCACTTACAGAGCATTTACCGTGATCTACCAGTGAGCCAAATTAATATAGAATTACGTGCACGTTGAAGAAAGACACTGACACTGTTGCAGTATGTCAATTTCCTAAAAATTCTGTTTTATTGAGGAACTAACAGTATCATTTATAGGGCTTATGATGCAGGCAAAGCATATACATTCATTGGGTGAAAAGTCCACTGGGTTTCTGCGTGTTCTTCCATCCGTGTTGCTATCTTCCAATCATTTTCCCCAAAAAGACTCATTCCCTTTTATGGGGGTTGTTTACATTAAAAGATACTTTTCTCCTAATGAGTCACCTAGGGTGAGACTCCGGATGAAGGCGCCATCTTAATTATCATCATTGTTCTGTCAACCTATATCTGATTTCTGATTGTTTACTTAAGAGAGTAATGTGGTTTGTTATGTATTGGACATTGGCGATTTGGGTCCTCAGTTTTCTTGTTTTGACTTGGTCTTGGTTTCTGCGTGTTCTTCCATCCGTGTTGATATCTTCCAATCATTTTCCCCAAAAAGACTCATTCCCTTTTATGGGGGTTGTTTACATTAAAAGATACTTTTCTCCTAATGAGTCACCTAGGGTGAGACTCCGGATGAAGGCGCCATCTTAATTATCATCATTGTTCTGTCAACCTATATCTGATTGTTTACTTAAGAGAGTAAGGAATTTTAAAGAGCAAGAAGCAGAAAGTAGCAAGACTATAAAATTGTCATTTTACTGATCATCTAATAAAACGTGGACACCCAAATTTCCTCAAAAGTTCCTTACGTTCTTGGAGGGTGTTATTTCTGAAGCCGATACATTTCTTAAGTGGATGTGGTTTGTTATGTATTGGACATTGGCGATGGGGGGAGATCACTGATGGGGGGGCTAGTCTCTGATGGGGGTGCTGCTTCTGATTGAGTGCGGCTTTGAACGAGTGCGAAGCAGTTAAACACAGCAGTTGAACTAAAGCAGGAGAACTCAAGCAGCAGGAAGACACAACAACAACAGCAAGAAACTCTACTGCATGCTGGACAGACTGCAAGCAAACACCCTGGGAAACATCTCTTACATACCTGAGTCACATTCCATGTACCTTTTATACAATACATCCCCTCTTCTCCTTTCCATATTACTATCCTCTGTTCCCAAATCTCATTTCTTTACCCCTCTGCTCCACCCCAAAACTTGTACATCTCCCCCTCATTGCTATCACCTCCCCAAAATGCCTCTTCCACTCCTCCTTCTCATTTTCCTCTCCTCCATTCCCAAACTCCATTCACTATATCCCGCTGCCCCTCCCAAACAATTGTTTATTGTGTCCTCACTGCTTCCTTCACCCCTCTACGGCACCCACCACCTCCTCCTATTACTCCACTCTCCCACTGACCCGAACACCTCCACTAGTAGTTTCTCCCGCTCCCATGCTACCTTTCTCACCCTTCTTCTCCTCATAACCGCGGGGGACATCTCCCCGAATCCTGGCCCTCCACCATCTCCCTCACCCGCACAACACCCTCCCGCCTCCACGTCCCCCGGCATTCCCCGCAACTTAGTATCTGTCCCCCTGCTCCCTAAAATCTCCCCCCCGTTTTCATGTGCACTCCTGAACGCCCGATCGGTGTGCAACAAGCTTACCGCCATCCACGACCTCTTTGTTTCCCGTTCCCTCAACCTCCTGGCGATTACGGAAACCTGGATCCAGCCCACTGACTCTACCTCCCCTGCTGCACTCTCCTACGAAGGTCTCACCTGGACCCACTCACCCAGGCCCAACGGTCATAAAGGTGGTGGGGTTGGTCTGCTCCTGTCACCGCAGAGCACCTTCCGAGTCCTGCCAAACCCCCCCTCCCTATCCTTCTCCTCCTTCGAGGCCCACTGCGTCTGACTATTCTCCCCAACCCCCTGAAGATTGCTGTGATATACCGGCCTCCTGGATCCATACCCCGCTTCCTGGATGACTTCTCCTCCTGGCTACCCTTCTTCCTCTCCTCTGAGCTACCCACCATCATCCTTGGGGATTTCAACATCCCTGTCAACCTCGACAACCCGGACACATCCCATCTCCTCCACTTAACCTCCTCCTTTGCACTTGCACAGTGCATACAATCCACCACCCACTCCAACGGTAATATCCTTGATCTTGTCTTCTCCAACCGCTGCGCTCCCCACAACCTCACTAACACCCCCTTCCCTCTCTCTGACCACAACCTGATTACCTTCTCTATCTCCTCGTCCTCCAACGCCTACCCCTCCAAATGTCACACTACTACCAGCCGTAACCTCCGCAACCTTAACCCTGCCTCCCTCCACTCTGCAGCTGATCAACTCCACGACCGCATCCTCCCCCTGTCCTGCCCCAACTTGGCTATGACCGCTTATAACAACGCGCTCTCAACAGCCCTTGACTCACTAGCGCCTTTAACCACACACAACATCAGACCCCGACCGCTGCAGCCCTGGCAGACTGATCACACCAAAACCCTCAAACGACACAGTCGTGCCCTGGAGCGACTATGGCGCAAAACCAAATCCCAACAAGCCTTCACCCGCTACAAATCTGCCTTCCACACCTACACCTCCTCCCTCCATGCTGCCAAACAAGCCTACTTCATGACCCTCATCAAGGCCCTCTCCTCCAATCCTCGCCGATTCTTCTCCACCTTCAACTCTCTACTCTCGCCAGCCCCGCCTCCACCCAGCACCTCACTCACTGCCCTTGAGATTGCCAATCACTTCAAAAACAAGATTGACACAATTTGCAAGGACATTGCCGCAACTCACACGCCCTCTCATCCCGTCCCCTCTCACACAGCTACCCCCTCATCCCCCCTCCCCCTCAACATAACCCGCAGGGACTTCATCGCTGCTCAAACTCCCTCCAACCCCCTTCCCCCTCACTCAGCTACCCCCTCATCACCCCTCTCCCACGGCCCCACCACTGCTCTGACCTCCTCTTCCACCCCACCCTACATTCCCCATACTGAAGCTCCCCCAACACTCCGCACCTTTGACCTTACTACCATCGAGGAAGTCTCCAAGATCCTCTCTGATGCCCGCCTCACCACCCGCCCCCTCGACCCTATCCCCTCACAACTCCTACGACCTCCCTCCCCCTCCATCCTACGCTCCCTCACCCACATCTTCAATCTCTCCCTCTCCTCCGGCACTTTCCCCTCCCCTCTGAAACATGCACACATCACCCCCATACTTAAAAAGCCCTCCCTGGACCCCAATGACCCAAACAACCTCAGACCCATCTCCCTGCTCCCATTTACATCTAAACTCCTCGAGCGCCTAGTCTACACCCGCCTATGCTCTCACCTCAACGACAACAACCTCCTCGATCCCCTACAGTCCGGCTTCCGTCCCCTACACTCCACCGAAACTGCCTTACTCAAACTCTCCAACGACCTGCTAACCGCCAAAGCTAATGGCCACTATTCAGTGCTCCTACTCCTTGACCTCTCTGCGGCCTTCGACACAGTCGACAACCCCCTCCTCCTCAAAAAACTACACTCCCTCGGCCTCAGAGATTCTGCTCTCTCCTGGCTCTCATCCTACCTGTCACAACGCTCTTTCAGCGTTACCTATAATGCTACCACCTCTCTCTCACTCCCCCTCTCTGTTGGGGTCCCTCAAGGCTCTGTCCTTGGGCCCCTTCTCTTCTCCATCTACACCTCCTCCCTTAGCCAACTCATACACTCTCACGGCTTCAACTACCACCTCTATGCCGACGACACACAAATCTATCTCTCAACCCCCCACCTCACCCCCTCGGTCTCCGCCCGAATCTCACACCTGCTGAGCGACATATCAGACTGGATGTCGCTCCACTTTCTTAAACTGAACCTCTCCAAAACCGAGTTTCTTGTCTTCCCCCCAGCCCGGACACCACCCCCCATTGACTTCTCTATCACATCCAACAACACTACCATCAAACCCGCCTCGCAGGCCAGAGTACTTGGTGTCATTCTGGACTCCAACCTATCCTTCCAGCCCCAAGTCCAATCTTTAACAAACTCGTGCAGACTCCACCTCCGCAACATCGCCAAAATCCGCACGTTCCTAACTCCAGAAACCACTAAACAGCTCATCCACTCCCTCATCATATCACGACTCGACTACTGCAACTCCCTCCTCACTGGCCTGCCTCGCTGCTGGCTATCCCCGCTTCAGTCGATCCTGAATATGGCTGCCAGACTCATTCACCTTTCCAACCGCTCCGTCTCCGCCACCCCCCTTTGCCAATCTCTCCACTGGCTTCCGATTGCGCAACGGATCAAATTCAAAATCCTACTCTGACGTACAAAGCTGTCCACCATACTGCCCCGAACTACATCACTGACCTAATATCCAAGTACCGCCCAGCACTCACACTCCGCTCCTCACAAGACCTTCTTCTCTCTAGTTCCCTGGTCTCCTCCTCCCATGCCCGCCTCCAGGACTTCTCCAGGGTGTCACCCATCCTCTGGAACTCCCTGCCCCAACCCATCAGATTATCAGCTACTCTCTTCTTTTTTAGGCGCACCCTGAAAACCCATCTCTTCAGGGAAGCCTACCCCACCCCCTGCTAACTTGCCGACCTCCTCCACTCTTCCTACCACTCCATCCCCCACAGCTATCCCCTCCTGTGCCACCATCCCCTCCCTCCTAGATTGTAAGCTCAAAAGAGCAGGGCCTTCAATCCCCTCATGTTTTGCATTGTATTGGTATTGTTCTGTCACATGTTCTGTCCCCCTCTGTAATGTACAGCGCTGAGCGAACTATTGGCGCTTTATAAATACTGTATAATAATAATAAATGTATTAGTTTCCCCAGACTGTATATTACTTTCCTGAAACATCATGTTAGCAAGGAGAGGGGTTGATAGAAAGTTTACAGAGAAATGTATACATTTTTCTGTGGGTGAGCTCAGGTTTCCTAGGCAATTGTTGCAGAATAGTTTTCTTTCACGTTCTTATAATTTCAGACAAGCCATGTGCTAATGCATACAGATGCAGTGTATAAACTTGCAGTTGTAAGACATTCACATCAATAATTTGTCCTGACACTGATGAGTGTTATACTGTGCTATACTTGCAGACATGTACAGGCTTGTGTAGAGATGGCTGCACAGTCTGTAGCTGCTATTCCATTGTCCATATAACATCTCACTGTGTATCCAAAGCTAGCAAGGATTCTATGAAGACATTTCACTGATCTTTTGACTGTTCTGTCTCTCCTATCTAAGCATTGAAAGTGTGATCTCTGTAATTTACAGTTGTGATGAGATAGTGATAACTCCAATCTCAGTTGGATACCACAGTCAGTGACTCAATCGGATGATATCTTGTAGATCGTGTGAAGTTTATTCCATAAACTGAGAGAATCTTACAACAATAAACATTTGATAGGTCAAGAGATCATAATGTGACCTGCTTCATGAGACATGAGGCTTGCTGAAATGCATTACTGGGAAAAGGGGTGGGCTATCTATACAGCATTAACTAAACCAAAGGAAAGGGAGGACCAGAGACAAATACAGAGAACACGTAAAGGCATATGACAGTCATGTGAAACATGACACCGTATATCATGACATCAGAGCACCTACTACTGATGGAGTACCAAAGTGACCTACGGAGAGAAGGAAACCTGCAGGGGAGAGAAAGATAAGGTAAGGAAAACTACTTTTTATTGGTACCCTAGACAAAAATCAGCATTTAACCCTAGTAATGCAGGAGGAGCCCCACGGCAAGGGTAGTCTTGGGTTTTCCCCAGAGTACAGCTTTAATCTAGCACAGGGGGTTTTATACATCAGAGAACCTACATACATAATTGGTAATGTACTGGGACCCAAGAAGAGAAGTATTCCCTAAATGTCAGCAAAGGCAACTAACACCGGCCATTTATCGTATTGTGGACATTCTTCACCATGTCTGTAAGCTTTTGTAAATACTAAGGAAATTGCTTGTTCACAATATTTTCAGCATGTTTGCAACCCATTTTGGGTCCTGAACCATAGTTTAAGAAATGCTAATCTAGTGCAAGCAGCTCATTGAGATCCTAAGCATAAGGGATAATTAAACGAGAGAAGAAAAGTATAACTTTTTTTAATTAAACATTGTTTTCATTTCCTTTTCTAGTTTTAATGAAGCGGCAGAGACCTTGCTCTAATGAGACTCTGTCCACGGGAGGATCA
The DNA here is from genome assembly GCF_062004578.1 of Staurois parvus. Classification (NCBI taxonomy): domain Eukaryota; kingdom Metazoa; phylum Chordata; class Amphibia; order Anura; family Ranidae; genus Staurois; species Staurois parvus. The sequence continues at coordinate 1,879,985 of NW_028318316.1, forward strand.
GGGGCAAACTCTGCAGGTATGAAGTGTAGGCACCTAAAAGCATCTGCACCTACTTGTTGCAGCTTACTAAACCTTCCTGACATGGTCAGATCTCAAACCATTCTGACATGCAAAGCTTTGGCATTTTTTGAAGTGCTAAAGTTCCCCCCTGCCCCATCCTTCCTCTAACACCTCAAAGTGATAGGCCAATAGGAATGTGTGTATTTGGATCTTAGGTAGTGTCCAAGCTTTTTATGATCAGAATAACCCAGCACCTGGCTGTGACAGATTGGTTTGGGAGGCTTCTGCAGTTATATGTGAAGGCACTTCTAGTTGCCTGAATGTAATAGCTGCAGTAGAACCCCCCCCCCCTTTTCCTCCTCCCACTTCCTGAGACAGAGTCTCTTTAATAACACCTTATCACATAAAATAGCACCAAAACAAACAGTTCGAAGGCTGGATCTTTAGTTTGTTTGTCTGTACATAGCATGGTCTACTCTAAAGAATTCAACTTTTCAAGCATCCATGATGAACAGCTGGATTTTGAAAGGAGCAGAAGCATCTATAAAATGGCAGCAAGTACTGCAATACATGTATATGTCTTACAATTAGGTTATAACATACTGAAAATTCTGACGAAATAGCCTCATCTGACAATCTTTCACATTTAGAAGCTGAAATTAAAAAGATAATGTAGTTTAGTTTCAGTGGGCACATATATTAGTAAATATTGCAGCATGTTGTTTAAAATGTAAGAGAAAAAAAAAGATTAAATGCATTTGCCTAGATCCAAGTCAGATCTTAATTATTCTAAATAAAGAATTCATCTATATAGGATTTCATCCTAAAACACTCTTTAAACCTTGCAGCAAATGTACAATATCTTGGGAAAATATGCAACAGAGTAAGAAAAAAAAAGAGGCAAGGTACACCAGATATGGCTGTGAAATCTTTAATAACTCCAGTTATACAGTAAATGTTTTATTTACAATATTTTCAAAATGCAGCGCATAAAAGGAGTGTTTTGATTTGCAAGGGTGGAACCATATTGCTAAATATCAGTGTCCTCATAAAACCAGTAGAGCAGACACCAACCCTTGAATCTTAGTGGATCCAGTACTTTAATGCCTGTGACAGGGAGGGAGCCACTCTAATTAGCACCCAAAATTCCTGTCATCACACCTCTTAGATTGTAAGCTCCAAGGAGCAGGGCCCTCCTATCCCTCTTGTATTGAACTGTATTGTTGCTGTATTGTCTCCTGTTATATTGTAAAGCGCTGAGCAAACTGTTGGCGCTATATAAATCCTGTATAATAATAATAGTTATAATAATAATAAGAGTAAGCCAGTTCCACGCTACACATTCTCTCTGCATTTCTTTTGTAACTTAAAGTGTATTTATATGTTTAAACTTCTGTCAGAGTCTGTGCACTATTTGTATTTGTAGCCAGAAATCCTGCTGAATGATAGGAGATGAAATACATATTTCCCTCATGAACATGCAAATCAGTGCATAATTTGTTAGACATGCATTTCTTTTGAATTTTTTGTTGCTATTCTGTCTCTCAGAGTTACAATACATCTACCATTAGCTTTTTAGACTGATCATTTTTTTGTGAGTGGGCAAACATTCAAAATCAGCAGGGGATCAAATACTTATTTCCTTCACTGTATAACTGTTAGGCTTCATGTACCCCACTCTACCCTACCCTGACCGCCGGCTGCAAGAAACGCAAATCATGTCAAAAACTCAATACCTTGATTGCCGAGTTTTGCCACGGTTTTGTTGCATTTTGTATTTTCCCATGGTCGGCGGTCAAAACGTTCTTATCCTGAACGCGATTCTTCCGCGTTCAGGAGAGGGAGGTTTATCCTCACCTGAACACGGCAGCTCCTAAAGTCTGCCTAAGGCTTCATGTACAAGTGCAGCTCCTAAACTTGAGTTTAGGAGCTTTTTGTAATTTTTTTGCCAAAGCTCCTAAACTCAACTCCATAAAAGCCTATGTGTCCATGTACACATAGGCTTTTAGCAGAGTATAACCTCCCTGGCGGTAAAGTGTAGCTCGGGGTTAATTTTCAGTACCTCCAAGCCACGCTCGGGATTACTCTGTAGTGTGTGTGTAGTGTAACTTACCTTGTCCCTGCGATACCCCGATGTCCTCCCACTGTGTCCTCCGGCCAGTGCTGGCATCCGTCTTCCGATTCCCTTCCCTGTAAGCGCTGCAACATGGGGGTAAAACCGGTGGGAGATTCAAAAAAGCAAACAATACATGACATTACACACAATACATTGTAATCTGTTAGGATTACATTACTTTATCAAACCATTTCACCTCAGTTTTGTCCCTACTGCTTTGTCCAGTACCCTGCTGCACTTTTACCATTCTTTCTGCCTGGAAACTTGATAACGTCCATGACATCCAAAAAGTGTCCCTTTAGGTCAAAAGCGGTTTTAGACCAGCTGGAAAACATTGATAGTGAATTACAATCACTTGCAGAATTGAGCGATACTGATTCGTGGGGAAATTCATCATCAGACACTGAAAGTGACGACAGCGATGATTCTGCAACTGAGCTGAGTGAGTGATCACTGACTGATGTGCGAACTTGGTGCTCTATTTCAAATGTCAGTGTTTTTGGTTTGATTTCATTATTGAATTACATTTATTATTAGATTATTTTTTATAATTATTTATTATATTATAATTTATAATTTCGTGTTTCAAACTTTGTCATACCCAGGATGTTTATTAGACTCTTATTTGGACAGATTTAAGTGAGTTATTCCTAAGAATTACAGGCCTACAATATAAAACAAATTTGCATGCAAAACAATGTACTGCTTTGACATTCAAAAGAATTGACATAATCAGACCGCCAGGGAGGTTAAGAGCTGCTGCTGCGCAAAATGTGACAAAAACGCAGTAACGCGGTTGCCGTGTTTTTACTGCGGTTTGCGTTTCCCAACGGCCGGCAGTCAGAATAGGCTCGTGTACATGAAGCCTTACTGGAACAGGAGGTGATAAGAAAGCTTTCCTGATGTGTCTCATGGACAGGAAGTGAAAAGAACTCTCCCAAAAAGGACCCTAGCTTACCCAATTGATAAGCATTAACATTTAATAGGCTTTTCATATTTTTAAACCCTTCTCTAATAAATATACTGTATATATATTACTGTCATGGATGAGGTTTACCTGTTCCTAGCTTGTGGCATGTTTTTAATATTGATTGAAAGTACAGTATTTTTTTATTAAATAGCAAACATGTTATACTTCCCTGCTCTGTGCAATGATATTGCACACAGCTGCCCCAAATCTCCTTTTCTGGGGTCCCTCCCTGGCAGTCTTGGCTCCTCCTTTTCTGTGTCTGCCCTCATGGCAAGCCGCTTGCAATGGGAGCAGACATGCTGGCTTGCTCCTGAGCTGGACTGTATGTGCCCATAGTCACACAGCATGGCTCTGCCCTGCCTCCAGCTTCCTCCTCACAGGATTTGATTGATCTGTGTACTGTGAGGAGAGGAGCACAAACAAACACGGCTGCAGACAGGCCCAGTGCTGGATCGAGATAGTATTTAGGGAGGTGAGGGGGAGATACAGCTAATGGGACATTTTTTTTATGGACCTTGCCTTGTGTACTGGTGCGGAGTCATGTTGGAAAAGGAAGGGGCCATCCCCAAACTGTTCCCACAAAGTTGAGAGCATTAAATTGTCCAGAATGTACACACACAAACCTTTTTTTTTGTCTACTTGGTCTGATCTGATTTTGTCTACTTGATCTGAAGGTGGCACTGTGCATCTTCTTTATACAGGAAACCATTGGGGACTGATTTTGTGCTCTAAGTAGCCATCTTGGGGAGGCTGGCATCTCCTACTGGATGCTGAAATCTCAGTGGTTTAACTCTCATATTATATTACTATTTAAAAAAGTGCCTTTATTGATGGTGAAGCTTTTATACCCCCAATTCTCAAATACGGTGATTGAGCCCCCCCCTCCCCCCTTTTTGATTACCCATTAGAGTCAGGGTACATAAGATACAGTTATTGGACCTAATAGCATACCAATTGTTAGATATGGTATCAGCCAAATGGGGAGTTTTTTTATTTTCAATTAATTAGCCAACTTATAAAATAGCATTGTGAGAAGGAGCAGTAAAGCACAATCACTGTTTAGTGTTACAAATCATGACGCGGAGTTGCATATGTAATGTACTAATAATGCTGTTCACATGTACATATATCAATATAAATTATATCTAGCAATACATTTTTTGAACAATTTTATACATGTCCGATTGGCTCAACATTTTAATTTTAAAATAAAAAAATAAATTTATCCTTATGCCTTCAAAAATGAGAGCTGATCCAGTAGAAGTAGCAAAGTTACATAGATGACCCATTTGACCAGCTGTTCCGTAGCTATCACTGTTAAGTATAGAAAAAAAAACTTCCAAAGAAAAAAGGCAAAAGGCTGTTATCTGTGTACTATAGAAGCTGCTGATTTGCTGGTTGGCATACAATGGCATAACAATGTAGCCTGTTCATATATTAGGATACTGTGGCAAATTCTATATTTGTGTGGCAGATATCTCATCAATAATGAAGGGAACAAAACAAGATACTATCGCTTCATAGAGCTTGGGTTCGGCAGGCATTTCACGCAACCTATTCCAATTACGTGAGAGGATTTGCTATATTACTCAACAAATCTCTTCCATAAAAGGTGTATAGTATCTACAGACCCAGGAGACCGATATATTCTCCTGGGCTTAGATGTAAGGAATGTGCGCCTAGCCTTCATTATTATGTTCATGAATATTTTATACACTAAACAAGAAAAATTGTCAGCTTTTAAGTTGCTAAGGTAATCTGGGCTGGGGAATTTACCAGCATTCTGGAGCCAACCCTGGACTCAAATCCTTAGAGGATTCCCTCTGTGGACCTCGTGCACTGGGCACAAACATTTAACCTTACTGAGACCTGGAGATTTAAACATCCCCAGGCTAAAATGTATTTCTCCTCTACCCACAGATCGGGGATAAACATTCTGAACTGGCCTACGCACGTAGGGAACTATCTCTACATTATACTTCCCTACTCAAATGGATGCTGCAACCCCAGCTGGGAAAGTGTTTGAGGCAGGGGACAAAAATGGTAGGCTGTTGGCAAACTTAGTGGCTTACTCTGGTCAGCAGACAATAATATCTGAAGTGGCCTCGAGCTTAGGGCTTTTACTCTCTGACCCCTCCCAGATCCTTTTTATAATACCATTACTTCCTCACATTCAATATTAATAACTTCATTAGAAGCTCTCATTTTTGAGCCTCTCAGTGGAGAAAGCCACAGAATTGAATAAAATTATTTCCATCCCAGAACTATAAAAGTCCATCCAAACCCTCCCCTGCAACAAAACACCAGGACCTGATGGACTGCCAGGTGACTTAGACAAACTATGTTAAAGAACTTGCTCCCAGACTTCACAAGGTGTTTTCTAAGTGTTTTGACACACACTCCATGCCTCCCTCCCTTTCTCAAGTACATAGAGCGCTTCTACCCAAATCCGGTAAGGACCCCACATTATGTGAGTCCTATAGGCCCATCTCCCTACTTAATTATGATGTCAAAATTCTTGCTATAGTTTTGTCCACAAGACTTGTGAAAATCCTTCCTACCTTAGTCAGCATAGACCAGATCGGGTTTATACTGGGCAAATCCACAGATGTTAATTTGTGAAGAGTATTGACACACCTGCAGCTCCCTACTTCTAATTCTTCCACTCAGGTATTGCTGTTTTTAGATATAGAAAAAGCATTTGATTCAGTCGATTGGGCTTACATGGCAGCAGTCTTGGAGGTTATGAGGTTTCATGCACCGTCCGCACAAATTAAATTAGGTTGGGAGCTCTCTGATCCCTTTTCTATAGGCTAGGGGACGAGGCAAAGGTGTCCCCTATCCTTGGCACTGTTTGCACTTATGATGGAACCTATAGTCCAAGCTATCCAAGATTCCAATGATATTAAGGGTATCCAAATAGAGACTATAGCTGAAAAAATGGTTGTATATGCCTATGACTTGGTTTTATTCCTTCTTTTGTTTTCTCTTTCTCATCTTTTCTTCCTTCCTTTCTAAATGTTTTACAGCATACCCTGGCATGGATACCACGTAAATATTTCAAACAATTTGAGACTGTTATGCTTTCCTTTTTGTGGGGCTCCTTACAACCTAGATTCAATCTAAAAGTGCTCCAGAGAACTTAGACAAGGGGGGGGGGGGGGGTTTGACCTGCCTGGATAGTTTTACATATTATATTGTTCCTCTACTTACCCATGCCCATAACTGGATGACGGCGGAAGAGACCAATGCAGCTTTGTTATTGGAAGCTGCTTTATAGGGGTCCTGTGAATCACTCCGTAATCCATTGTACCTGGGAGCCAAAGTGCCCCTTTCCATTACTCATTCAATGTAGGTGCTTATTAAAGCCTGGCACCTCCAGAGCCCCAGATCTTCTCATAAGTGGTTCCCCCAATCTTGCAGAATTTTTCATTTCATTTTTGGCATAGTAGAGGAATCCAGTATCTCAGGTAGAGGAATCCGATACCAAGTCTGTGACAATGGCACTCTCAGGATGTTCCACTCCCTGAAGACTCAATTTGACTTGCCTAATTGTTTTCTATTACGTTACATCCAACTACACAATGCCTTTGAAACACAATTTCATAGGCGATAACTTACTTTTGAGGAACCTGGATTGAAGACTCCTTAAAAAACCCTTGTCTAATGTATACAAAGTTCTCCATCCATCTATTCATGTTGGCCTGGAAAAACTGCTGGCTAGCTGATGTGAGGAAGCTCTGGGCTTGGATTTGGAGGAATGGAAGGAGATTTGGGAATATCCTATGCTACAATTTAGTCTTGGCAAAAAACAGACCAATACAACTTAAGATACTTCATAGAATCTATATCACCCCTCAAAGGTTGCTTGGGATTAACTCAACTCTCCCGGCCATGTGTTGGCACTGTCCAGAGGATCTGGCAATGTTTATACATGTTATTTGGCTGTGTCCAAGGGTCCAGTCCTTATGAAATGATGTTTCTGAGTCTAGAGCAATGAGAACACTAATAGTTTTATTGTTATTTTATGTTTGCAAAGCTATTTTGCTTAAATGGAAATTGCCAACAGCGCCTACACTTGACTTCTGGAAAAATCTGGTCAATTCGGCTATACCATTATACAAATACACTTATGAGTCTGGGGGTTGTCCTAAAACGTTGTCCAAAATCTGGTATATACAGCACTGTATGGGTTGACTTGTCTACAACAACCTCCTCAGGTGACACTTTAGCGTGATTTACCTCACATCATTATTACTCTCTCTCTACCCTTAGAGTAACACCTACTTAATGGAGTAAGCCTGCTCACTGTCCTTTTTGACATAGTAGATATTCACAGTATGAGCTGAGTCTAGCATGGATACCTTGGTTGCCAAGTACTTGGTTCTAGTGCCTTCTGCACTGTTTGTGTTTTAGTTTTTTTGTTTTTTTTTCTTTGTAACTGTATAGGCCTGGGTATGTCTAATTATCTTTGTTTTGTAATCTTTATTACAACAGAACAATAAAAGGAAATTTCAAAAGAAATACAAAATGAAGGGAGCAGAATGTTCGCAAAAAATAAGGCCTTATGCACACAGAGCTTTTAACCCCTGTGCTTGAGATTTTGAAGACACAGGTGCAGCCGCCAGCCCCGCTGCCAGCAGTCTGTAATGGTCTGTGAAAGGCTGAAAGTGGCTGAAGCTGGATGGAACTAGACACTGTACTTAATGGTACTAACATTTAGAGCCACATGCATGTCCAGTATGGAAACGTCTTGCATTGTGGGCATTTGTCCCTGGACTCATAGGCCCTGATTCACTATTGGGCGTGGGCGCATATTTATGGGCTTAAGCCCAATTTTCATGGGCGTCCGTCCATTTTTGACCCTGCAACCTAATTCACTATTGAGCAGAGCCCATAAGCAGACGCCCAATCTAATTCACAAAAAGACACACGCCCGGAATCAGACTCACAAAAGCAGACTTGCTAAGAAGCACGTCTAACACCATGAAAAATCACTGTAGAGACATGTTCACTTAGAAATTTGCTTTGCCAAATATCAGGACTTCACTTTAAACAATATCTGCTATTTCCAAAAAAATTAAGAATGTGTTAAAAATCGTTTTTCTCAAGGAAATCGACACAGTAAAAATCTAGATGCCCGTGCAGTGTCTTTGGCAGATAGAACTGAGCATGTGCAGAACACATTTTAGTCCCCTGCCATGGGCGTTTGCTTTTTAGCCACTGACTAATAGTGAATCTGATTGTGGATTCCTCTGACAGCCGGCACTCGGTCGCGACTACTGTGTTTAATAAACAGCATTAAGCATATCTTCATGTAATCTAATTAGATTTCCTTCGTTTTAGTGATTATATTTTTGTTTCTTATCCTTTATAATTATTTCTGTTATGATTTTACTTATTTTGAAGGTCTAGATAAAATTTATTTTGAAAGCTGAATGTAAAAATAAAGGTCCGCAATAAAAAAAAAAATAAAAAAAAACAGCGTGGGTCCCCCCTCTCATCCATACCAAGCCCTTCAGGTCTGGTATGGATATTAAGGGGGAACTCCATGCTGAAATTTAAAAAAAAAACAGCGTGGGTCCCCCTCAATATCCATACCAGACCTTTATCCGAGCATGCAGCCCGGCAGGTCAGGAAAGGGGGGGGGGGACGAGCGAGCGCCTCCCCCCTCCTGAACCATACCAGGCCACATGCCCTCAACATGGGGGGGGTGCTTTGGGGCAGGGGGGCTCCCCCCCCAAAGCACCTTGTCCCCATGTTGATGAGGACAAGGGCCTCTTCCCCACAACCCTGGCCGGTGGTTGTGGGGGTCTGCGGGCGGGGGGCTTATCAGAATCTGGAAGCCCCCTTTAACAAGGGGGCCCCCAGATCCCGGTCCCCCCCCCCTACGTGAATGATTCTGCGGTACACGGTCCACAGACTCATTCACAAAAAAACTAAGTGTGGTGTAAAAAAAACACAGTACAGGGTCTTTGACAAGTCCTTTATTAAAACAATGTCCCCCGAAGTAGATCCAACGTCAATCGCGGCGGCGGCGACCCGAAAAAAGGAAAAAAAAAAAGGTTCCGCTCCCGTCCGAGGCTTTGGGGGGGGAGCCCCCCCTGTCCCAAAGCACCCCCCCATGTTGAGGGCATGTGGCCTGGTATGGTTCAGGAGGGGGGGGGGCGCTCGCTCGTCCCCCCCCTTTCCTGACCTGCCGGGCTGCATGCTCGGATAAGGGTCTGGTATGGATATTGAGGGGGACCCACGCTGGTTTTTTTTTTAATTCCAGCGTGGAGTTCCCCCTTAATATTCATACCAGATCCGAAGGGCTTGGTACAGATGGGAGGGGGGACCCCACGCTTTTTTTTTATTATTTATGCAATAAAGGGAATTATTTTACATTCAGCTGTCAGTGGGGAACCCCGCTGACAGATGAAACATTAACTCATGGCTGTCGCTCCTACAATCCCGCATGAGTTATGTTATCAACTCATGCAGCATTTTAGTAATGAAAACCAATGCAGCGCTCATGTTTCAGCTGTCGGCGGATTTCCCCACTGACAGTTGAATGTCAAAGTATTGCAGTGATTTATAAACAGTTCTTTAAATAACTGGCGTGGGGTCCCCCCTCCCATCCATACTAAGCCCTTCGGGTCTCGTATGGATGTTAAGGGGTAACTCCACGCTGAAATTAAATAAAAAACAGCATGGGGTACCCCCCTAAATCCATAACACATACTTATCCGAGCATGCAGCCCGGCAGGTCAGGAAAGGGGGGGACGACGACGAGCGAGTGCCTCCCCCCCTCCTGAACCATACCAGGCCACATGCCCATACCAAATTATTCAAACATTTGTAAACAGACCAATTAACTGAAATGGTTTGACATTTGTACCCCAAATATGACGTTCCCTGAGGCGTTGGTAAACCGAGGTACGCCTGTATTAGTATTGCAATCCTTTGTATTGGGATACATAGAACCAACATACATCTGAATTGGCAACATAGCACAACATTTGTGTCACATTGGAGATATCTGGCTAGTTAAACTGACCATGCCCAGGGACCTAGGATTGATTCACAGCACAGAAATACAGGCTGGGTTAGCAATGTAGCTCCGTGGGTTAGTGGTTAGCACTGCTGCCTCACAACTCTAGGGTTGTCGGTTCGAATCCCAACCCCGGCGAGGTAGTAGCATGATCTCCGTGTGTGGCTGTCTTCACATACATGTTCTGGCAACATCTTTGCATTCTGTCTAAATGATCCCTAAAATGTGAATTAGAATGAGGCCTTGTCTGTTGAAACACCTTCAAAGCTGCACCTTATGTGAATGTCATACAATGGGATAAGATAAGGGCTTGAATTATTTGATAATGATGGTTTACACTCCACCCACTTTTGTGAAGGATTTGGCAAGCAAAGAGCTGACAGAGAGAGAGAAGAGTGAGACGAAGAAGAGTGAGCGAGAGATACATATGAAGAGTGATAAAGAGAGACATTCAGAAGAGTGAGCGAGAGAGAAGAGCGAGCCAGTGAGACAAAGAAGAGTGAGCAAGAGATACATACTGAAGAGTGATAAAGAGAGACATTCAGAAGAGTGAACGAGAGAGAAAAGACTTGGTTGGTGAATCCACACATCAAACTTGTCACAAATCCTGGCGTGCATTTTTCCCCCAAATGCATAGCAGACCCTTATCCCAGCAGGCAGGTACCGCACGCCTTCAAAGATTTATTTCCTTTGTTGATTTTCCTGCTTCGCTCACACTATATGCAATTGAAAATTACTCTTTAAGTTGCCAATTTTACTGTGTTTTCTAGAGAATTACTAACTAGTTGTGTTTTCAATTGTGTGTAGCATTGCGATTTCTATTTGAGTCTAGATGTTAAATTGCTAATAAATGGCCACAATTCTCAAATACCTTTGAACTCTCGCTGCAACAAATGGTGTATGTTAATACACTCACATTCATTATATCCAATATCAGGTACGATGTCAATGCACAAATCGCACCTGAAATTGCACACCCTGGATGTGACTTGTCATGTGATTGGCATGGCCAGCAGCTTGCTCTTTGCATGGCAAATTGCACCCAATGTTACTGGGGGCCAACACCACTGTCACATCTAATCCGATGCGGCAATTGTCCAACTTACAGTGAAGTTGCACGAGTTCACAATCCAATTGGATGTGAACAGAGCCTACAGTGGCCAACAGGGTGCGACTTGATCTACGATTTGCAAGTCGCCTGTCATGCCAATTGCATGGCAATCGCAAACAATGTTACTGGGGGCTACCCGGTCACATTAAAGCAGATTTCTAAGTGGTGTTATTGACACCACAGTCACATCATGTGACTTGCATAGAAGTTGCATGATTTCAAAGTCGGGGTACATGGTGATTTCAAGTGCAATTTGCAAGACATTCGACATCGATCTCTCAGCAAATTGCATGAAAAGTAGTGTATTCATTACTCTATTATTACTTGCGGCTCCTACCAAGTTTGAACCACAACAATATGAACGCTCCAATAGCGTGCTCATTGAGTGGGACTTGGCATGTGATTTGCACAACATGCAAGCTGTAAATCGTCTGCAAAGTCGCACCCTATTGTCTGCTATTAGAGTGACCACATGGGTGCATTTCAAACACTGATTTCTATAGTAGTACATGTACTACTTTAGGGGCAATTTGCATAGAGATCTGTGTCAGATGTCTTGAAAATTGCATTGAAATGGTCAACTTTACTGTAAGTTGCATGATTTGTAAATCAGCTTTGCCCAGAGTGTAATGTTTGGTGATGTTTGATTTCTGGAGTGTTTTACCAATTGATGGGAAATTCACCATACTAGTCAAATCGATTTGTCATTTTCAGTATTGCATACAAGATGTGGTCATGTGACTGTCTTAACTCATGCGAGAATCTGGAGGGAATTGTGACCATAGTAGCAATAAAGGTTCCAATTGGGGTTCCCTTTCACATCCCTGCTCAATGTTCTGTTGTATGCTGCACACGTACATTTCACTGTATATATCTTTCTGATTTGTGGGGCCTGTATACCAAGGGTTAATGCAGGTAGGAAGCGGATTCATCAGGTGAAAACACTTTCACTGACCAAACTAAGGTCAGTGGTGGGTGTGGCTTCATTGGGTGTGGGGCCTTGTTTGGCATGCTCCAAATACAACCTAGCTTATATAAAGATGTGCAGTAGTGAGTGATTTGGCCTGTTACTAGGCCGGGTGGTTTGTGACTAAGTCCTTGCTTGTAGTGGTTTGGGGGAGGAAGAGATTTTGTGCTGAATTGCCCCAGACACCACTCAGGCTGTGTTTGGAAGTGGGCTGGAAATGTTTGCATATTTTTGGCCTTGTAAAGTGTGTTTGTGTGTTATTGCACAATGATTGTGTTTTTTCTTTTTGCATTGAAAGCCTCACACATGTCAATCGTTTTGTTTAAAATCTGCTCTTGTTTTAATTTTGCTTGCTTATTTAGACTCCAATGCATTTTTCTTACAAACCTGCTGACAAATGTATGTGTAGGGGATTTGTAGAGGTGGGAGGGGTTTTTCACATATGTCTTGTTTTCTTTATATTTTGATGTGTAGACTTTTTTTGTGAATGGATCTTTATACTAAATGATTGTGTAAGTAAACCTTATGTGCACGAAAATGTTACTTGATTCATCTTCCCCTTTGTTTCCTGCTATAACCTGAGCACACACAGTTCATTAGAAGTATCTTTAGATTGTAAGCTCTTATGAGCAGGAGTGTTTTCTTTTTGCCACATCAATCCTATTTTTGTGACTCACCAAGATATTGACTGTACCTACTTGTTCCTGCTGACCAAATAAATGAAGATATATTTGATCAATAAATGTCTGACCAATGTTTTTGTGTTTATTTTATGTTCAATATATGAACAACCTTAATAGTTACTTTGTATACTTATATAATCTACTCAAATGTAGCTTGTAAGAGCGTGAATATGCAAGTGGGTGCAAACTGGCTTTTTCAAAACCAAACAAAAAAATAAAAAACCTGCTTGCACCACAATATTATGTACTAATGAATGTCACATTCACTGTGCAGCCAGCTACAGGTTTTCTACAATTTGATTTACAGTAATAAAATAGTCCCCACTGTATGTTGATTTTTGGCCTTTGGCAACAAAGATATATTAGCCAAGGTTTAAAAAGAAAAAAAATCACTAAAACACACATTCGCGAAAGCTATCATAGCCGTGCATAGAAATGAGTGATCGTGCATAGATATGCGTGATCGTGCACAAATAAACGCCAAACAGGTGTCCCCCATGGCGCACGAGCAGCTATCCTCCTGGAAGTCCGTCATCACGTGCGCACGCACCCGGAAGTGGTTGTGGGGAGTGTAAGTGGATGAGAAGTGGTTGGAGGTTTTGTGTTGGTTGAAAATTTTGATAACTTTATTGGCATTTGGACATGGCGAGAGCACAGTTCTCAACTGAGGAGATGATCCTTATATGTAAAGTAACTGTGGCCATTGCAAATATGTTTATAACATGTGAGGGACAAGTAATTGTAATTTTGTGGGTGGGGCCTAGCAGAATCTCACTTGGTGCACATGCTACTTATCTGTACATTAGCTCCTGGGTATTGATGGGTCAATTATATTAACCACTTGCCTACTGGGTACTCCTACCCCCTTCCTGTCCTGGCCAATTTTCATCTTTCTGCACTGTTACCCTTTGAATGACAATTGTGCGGTCATGCCACATTGTACCCATCTTAAATTTGTATCAGTTTTTTCAGACAAATAGAGCTTTCTTTGGGTGGTATTGACTTGCTGCTGTGAGTTTTACTTTTTGCTCGATAAACCACAAAATAGCTCATAATGAATAAAAGGCTGTTTATATTATAACATTTGGTAAACTGGTAATTTAGCAACACTGATGTGCGTTGATGAGGCGGCACTGCTGGCCACAGGTGGGCGGAACTGTTGGGTGGCACTGGTGGGCACTGATCATCGGGGCCGACCCCTGCTTTGATAACTGCTGGTTCTCGGCAGTACTTTCCACACATTCTGACAGCGTGATGAAAGTGCAGCCAAGACCCGGCAAATGCATTTCCCGGTGATCAGCGTGTCATTGGACATGGCTGATCACATGGTAAAAAGCCGCTGTGATTGGTCTTTACCACATCACGTGATCAGCTGTGTCCTTAGGACACAGCAATCACGGAGAGCGCGTTCTGCCAGGATGTCATATGACACCCTCCCAGAGCTGCCTGGATGCAGTGTAGCGTTATTCGGCTATCTGCGGTCGCCAAATAGGTAACCAGCTAGGCCTTCATGGCTAATCTTTGAATATCTGGACATGTATACTGCGTATAATGCATTACATTCTACAATGTGTTGGTGTACACGGTATCACAGTGTGCAATGTGTTGCTGGATTCTGCATGACAGTGGACAGTGTATCACAGTGTGCAATGCGTAGCTCCAGCCTGCATGACAGTGTACAGTGCATTACAGTCTACAATGTGTGGGTGTACACGGTATCACAGTGTGCAATGCGTTGCTCCATCCTGCATGACAGAGTACAGTGCATTACAGTCTACAATGTGTGGGTGTACACGGTATCACAGTGTGCAATGCGTAGCTCCAGCCTGCATGACAGTGTACGGTGCATTACAGTCTACAATGTGTGGGTGTACACGGTATCACAGTGTGCAATGCGTTGCTCCATCCTGCATGACAGTGTACAGTGCATTACAGTCTACAATGTGTGGGTGTACACGGTATCACAGTGTGCAATGCGTTGCTCCATCCTGCATGACAGAGTACAGTGCATTACAGTCTACAATGTGTGGGTGTACACGGTATTACTTTGTACAGAGTATTACAGTGTGCAATGCGTTGTACACTGCAGTGTGCACTAAAGCATTTTACACTCATGCACTGTACACACTAACGCATTTGACATTTCTAGTGTGCAATGCATTAGTGTGCAATGCCTTTGACAGTACAATGCATTTGCAGTATTGGTGTATGTTTATTAAGCACAGATAATTCATCTGATTTTAGTTATCAAGGAAAAGTCTTCTCTGTCCCCCTGTTTATGAGGTGGAGGACAATTGTTTTCCGAAGAGGAGAGGAGACATTTTTTCAAGGAGATCTGTATAGATTTCCAGAGATATGTGTAGATGGTTGAGGGGCTGCATGTGATCTCCGGAGATAATTGTGATTAATGATCACCTGAGTTAAACCAGTGAATGAAAAGTGTAAAAAAACATGGATTGAAAATAATCTGCACTGACCACTGTGTTTTGTCAAGCCACATATTGGCAGATTCTGGTGTCACACAGATGCCATGTGAAATTTGCAGTGTTTTCTGTGCAAGCGCTGCACCGCATCACAACCGCAACCCCTTCATGCCACCTGCTGCGGCTTTCTAGGTGAAGTTACCAACACACCAATATTGGTACACAAAGCGTATTGCGATTTGCCAAATTGGATGGCATGCCTATTCACACCTTGAAAAAGGGTCCTGCACATTTTTGGCCCGGATGCGGTGCAATTTGAGGTGTGCAAAATGTTTGTCTCTAATTGCAACGCACACAAATTGCATGTGATTTGCCCAGGAGTGCGGTGTTAGACCACAATGCATGTATGTGAAGCCAGAATAAAAGGATGTGGATTTTGTCTATTTTTACTTGCGCATGTTAACATTATGTAAGTGCATTTTTCTTCTGTTTAACATGCTATAGAGATGCAACATGCATTTGGATGGAGTGTTTTTGTATGTGCATTTTGGAAGTATTCTAAACACACATTGACCCTAGGGCCACACCATATCTTATGCAGGCCATAGATGGGTCGAAAATCGGCCGATTTTTCGTCCGAAAATAAAATCGGCCGATTTTCGGATCGTTGGTGGGCTATTTGTTCGGCCGTTTTTCGGTATTTTGGCAGATTTTTTTTTTCGGTAAAGTTGGAAAAAAAACGGCCGAATTTGCCGATCGGCCGATTTTTGCGGCAATGATGGGCAAATCGGCCGATTTTTTTACTGATAAAAAATCTGCACATGAGCAGTGACCTGCAAGAGGAAGACAAAAAGAAGAAAAAGAAGAAGAGGATGATGATGATGAAGATGATGAAGAAGAGGATGATGATGAAGAAGAAGAAGAAGATGATGAAGAGGAAGAAGAGGATGATGATGAAGAAGAAGAGGAAGAAGAAGAGGAAGAAGAAGGATGAAAAATGAGAGGAATTCCAGTATGGCAAAAAGTGTCCCTGCAGAGAGCTCCGCTATTTCTTTGACAGTTCCTTGACATTTACAGCGGTTGCAACATTGTATCTATTTGTTTCCGAATAAAAACATCTGTATCCGAAATGGATACAAATACATTGTTGCAACCGCTATAAATGTCAAAGAACTGTCAAAGAAATAGCGGAGCTCTCTGCAGGGACACTTTTTGCCGGCTGTAGACGGGATGAAAATCGGCCGATTTTTTTTTTACCATTGCTGGTAACGTCGGCCGCTTGAACAACCGATTTTTCATTTTTTAAAAGAAAAATCGGCTGTTTTTCTCCCCGTCTATGGCCTGCATAAGCATTAGTGTGCCTGGGGGAGGGGGGGACCTTTGGCCTTTCCAAACACAGTAGATGCTCCAAGAATGTTTCCTTAAACTCTTGAAATGGTTAAAAAGGAAAGACACTCTAGATAGCCTGCACTGAGAATTGACTGTCATGATGACGTGTCAATGATTATTTGCTCTCATTTTTCAGGAGTGGTACTGCTTGCGGTTGAAGCTGGTAGAAATCCACCTTCACGTCCTCCACTCACCTTCACTTGTGGCCAGTGGATATTTTGTGGCCGCAGGCAAGAACGGGCATCGAGGACCTGCATAATGACCCTGGCATGCCAGAGGTGGTTTGGAAGCAGCACAGCAATTTGACCATCCCTTTCCTCTATGTTGGTTTTAGGGGTGCAGAATTGCTTCTCGTTCGTGAACGGACTGTCGCCAGATATCAGAGTCCCCATATTTTCAAGATATGTTTTAGCCATGTTGGCTTATTTTTATGTTATTTTCCAAGTGTGTCGCACCTAACCGCACAGTAGTGTGGTGCCATGCGTATTTGTGGCTGTGAATGGGGCTGTTTTTAATAGACGTGTGTAGGTGCAACAACGTTTTCATCATGGTACCTGCGCACATCTACAGAGGGCATTGCATTTCTTTGCTGTGCTGGAAAATGTGTGTTCTTGCATGCGTTTCTGCACCACCAATGGTGTGAACAAGTCCTAAGGGCTGGTTCACACTATAGAAACAGTCTAGATGTGTTCCTGATGGGTTTTTTTCATGCCCTTTTGGCATGCATGTTTAGTGTGTTCCAGTACATTTTGGATGCGTTTTGGACATGTTTACATTGCATTTTTGTATCCCTTCCACTTATTTTTTTCTATTTTCTTTGTATTCAATGTAGTTAGGGACATATGCGTTTTAGTACATTCAAGGACGTTTCAATGTGTTCCAGTACAGTTCTGTGCAGAAACAATGCAGCGTGGTCAACTTTGTTTACAGCACCTGCAATGCATTGAAAATGCAAGCGCTGATGTGAACTATGACATTGACAACCATATAACCTTCTTTCTGTGCGTTTGTGATGCTGAAAAAGCAACTGAAACACATGTAGTGTGAACTGGCCCTAAAGGTTATTAGAGGTCAGGGAACAGGACTGACCAGGAATTGTGAATTCAATCAGACTAGTGGTGAGATACAATCAGCAATTGTATAATAATGTGAGATCTGAGCTGTAGCTGATAGAAAATGAGACACATTCACTTGATCAGTAAATAGATAGTTAAAGAGTGGGGCGGTGATCCATAGATTTGCATATGGGACAGGTGATGATGGGGTGGGGGAGGGGGTCAAGTTGTATAAGGAGACAGATTTAAAAGAGAAAAAAGTTACAATGAAATATACACGGCATGAAACTTGCACATGACCTAATTGGCAGAAGAACAGTACGCAAGTAACATTCATCCACTTTCTAGTCATTAGGCAAAATCATAATTGATTGATCAATATTCCTGCCACAACCCAGAAAATTGATCTCCATTTTTTTGGGATGTTGCCAAGACTGGGATTAGAACCCATGACCCAAGTGCTGTAAGTTCTGAGCTCTAACCACTAAACCACTGTGGGAAACACAGTTTGAGTTATAATGTAGAATAGTTACATTGTTTAAAAATGATAAAGCGAGCGCTGGTCAAATGATATAGACTAGTAAAATGGTCTTACACAAGATAAATATAACCACGAACAGTAGTGCATGAACTCGTGAAAGGTCATCCACCCCTGTGACAGTGTACTACACTATTGAGCACCTTTCTGGCTCCTGTGGCTGAGCTAATTCCTCCCCAGGACCATTTGGGCACCCACCCTGATGGATGGATGGATGGATGGATGGAGCTGGATGACTAACCCATAGCTGCCAGCATACCGCTGCACCCCCAGATGTGCGATGTGTATAACCCATGCACATTAATACTTTTGTTCTGGTGAGTGTAGACCAGTCCCAAGGGTGGTTTACCTTTCACGAGTTCATGCACTACTGTCCGTCACGGAGAGAACACATGTGCCATTCATAGGCACTCTCTGAGTTGGTACTCTCACACCAAGGACATTCCATTATTCAGGAATAATTATATGAACTTATTTTAGCACGATTTACCAGTTTACATCATTATTGCAATTCTTTACACTTTTTGGTTTTTACATGCGTTCATTATTGATCACATGCATTTATAGCGCTGCACTTGTCTTTAACATAGAATAGTTATGTGATTAAAGAGAATGAAGATATATAACTATATTGGGAAATTAGAAGTATATAAATTATTTGAGATATAAGTGTGAAAATGTTTAACATTTGAAAATAGAATGTATGACATTCATTAGTAAATGCAATACTTTCCTGATCATTTTGGAGAAACAGCAAAAAAAAAAAAAAGCAAAAGAGAATTTTCAGAATGTAATAGTACAGCTGTATTAGAATTTTCTATCAGAAAAACGCCAATGTGAATAAAGCCCGCGCTTGTGCGCCATCTAGCGAATATATCCGGTATTGCACCTAAAAATGTGCCAGACAGGATACCTCATTCACTAATGGCAAAGTAGTCAGTAGACGCTCGTTAATGAGCTTGCTAGACGCTGGTCAGACCACTGATTGATTGACCGGAGTCTGCCTGAATGGTCAGTCTCTGCTATTACACTCACATCTTAGTGAATCAGGGCCATACAGTCCTAAATGTCACTACCACTAAGTACAGTGTGCTGCCGCAGCAGCTTTCATGGACTTTGGCAGGCAGTGGGGCTGGGCACTGCACCTGTGCCTCCAATGCACACTAAAATGTTGGGCTTGGCTAAAGTGCATGTGGCATTGTTGTGTTCTCAATTCAGTGAGAAAAACACATAGTTTATTTAACGCAAGAAACATATAGGAGAAGACTTGAAAAATTTAAAAAAAAAGAAAAAAAAAAAATCACATCACAAATCACAAAGGGCAAAGTAAACACTGCAGGTAAAATATGTTCACTGAAAACATATCAAAAAATGTATCAAGCTATTGGTATCATATGCGATCGGTTGCAGTTGCAAAAAAAAAATTATCTTAAGAATATGACTGTGTTAATGCTACAATATCCTGCTGAATGAGACAATATTCTAGAAATTCTTATTGAATTTCTTTATAGAAGTCACATTTTGATTACACTTTCCCTTTAATGGATTTTAATTGTTGCTTATACACCTCTACATATCATTCAAGTCAATGCATTAGGTTCACTAATTTATTACTGTGGTTATAACTTGTAAATAATGTGAACACAGTAGAGGAGCTGTTACAGCTACAGGTAGCAGATGTTTTATAGCCTGTTTCATGAATGCAATGTATCACTGTCCAACTAAAAATAATGAAGTGGAAAAATTGGCAGGTGTCATGTACTCCACCTCGGTTTCTCCTTATGTCAGTAGTTTAACTCAGGCACAGTGACAGACTAAAAAAATAACCAGGCAGACAAAATACACTACACTTTCCATAAAATTAGTATTTTTCTGAAAAAAATTATTTTTTAGTATTAGTATTAGAAAAATTTGAATTTTTCTGAAATCATGGACAAGTTGCCCTACAGTTCTTGGTACTGGGTCTCAAAATATAATTCTCTCTCCCTGTATCTAAAAAGGGTAGAAAGGAAGAAATTAGCACGATTCCCCCATCAACACAGAAAGTGTTGACATAGGAATCCCTCCCACGAAGCTATTGTGGGGGGGGGGGGGGGAGGGAGTTGTCCCTGCCAAGAGAACACAGTGATTATTGCCTGTGGCTATAACAGTGATCACATGTACAATCCGGAAGGCTGGTTGTCCGCAAGTTGATCGAGTGATCAACTTGGAATATTCAGCCTGGCCATACATGGTCCGAATCTCTGCCGCTTCCTGCAAATCCAGGCGAGATTCGAGCCGTAATGAAAATAATTGTACTTCATTTTACATGTACCCACCCTTAATCAAAAATGTTATAAATATAAACAATACCACAACGCATATTTAGATAAATAAATTACCAGGGCTATTTTGGATTTATTAAATAAATATCATGGATTTGGGTACAGAGAGTACAAGGTTGACTGGACAATTCAGAGTATCACCATCTGTCATTTATCTTCAGAAATTGACCAGCACACTGGCAAATTCTCAGAAGAATGCGAAGGCTTCCCAATCTAGACTCAAGAAAAAAATTAAAGCAGCACGCACTCACTGACATTAATCTGCATGCAATCAGACTGGCTGTCTCATTCTCTGTCAGCCTCCCACTGCAATAAAATATGTACAGAACTAATGATTACAAAAAAAAGAAAAAAAAGATACAAAAAATTATATTCTATTTTTGCTATAAAATAATAGAATAAATAATAATAGGACAAAAACTGAAGTAGACTGTACTGTTTGGACAGTATAGTTTTATTCTTTTGGTGGGAGCATGCCAGGGAAAGCCCATAACTGCCTTGTTCAGAACAAGTTCCAGACAACATACGTTGTTCATTTTCATGCTACCTAATTTTATAGGGGACAGACCTCCTAATCTTTGAGGGTTATGAGAAAATGTCTTTGCATCTGAAGTTGCCATAGGTTTAAAGCTGGGTCAGAGTTGGCGAGCTACCAAAACCAGTCCATCATACCAATATCTGTGAGCCCAAACACAACATCACTTTTGTAGCCAGGGTCTTATATGTGGTGTGATAAGGCCAGGTCATACCATTTGGCATGGGCTTGCAACTAATAGTCCTTACTATCAGGAGGAATATTTCTCATCTCACCATGACTAATATTTGGATCTTATAAGGGATGAAATATACAGTATTCCTTCTGATCTTTGACAAAAGAGTTATGATCCCAGACATTTTTGTGCCCCAGCAGTTGCCATATCTGGAAAGATTATATTTCAAGGCTTTCCCCAGTCAGGTGATAATTAATTACCTATATCTATAGCCACAAATCTACAATATTTTTGTTCTGTTGGTTTTATTAGATGGACTTGTGTCTGTTTTCCAACCTGAATAACTATATACAGTAAGTACGGTATGTACCTATTCAGATTCGAAATTTCATCCTTCCTTCTATAATTAATAGTACAAAAAACAGTTAAACAAAATGTTCAACTTTCTGCCCAGTCTTACAAACTTGAGTGACCAGACAATCAACACATTTCTTTCATTATCTGAACCATTTTGACTACCAACAAAGTGGTCTACGTGACCATGTCCCCATAAGTCTTTGGCCAGCAGCAAAGGGCTGGACTTTATACTGTTTAAAATGAAAAGCAGCAAAGCCTGAAACTGCTCTTAAAAGATATGGAAAAAATTAGTTCCTGCTGATAATACAAATGTAGCGCTTAACCCCGGAGAAGCTTCTGGAGGTATACAGGTGTCCCTTACCTTTTCAGAGGCTGCCAGGCCCAGGTACCATTGCCCAGGGCAAATGCAAGCTCAATCTAAGGGTGTCTTTTTTGAAGACAAAACACAAACAGGCATTAGAGGGCAGATTCCCAAGTGAAGTCCTTCAGTAGCAAACCTTAAAGCAGTAGTAAACCACAGTACAAAAATTAAAAAAAATTGGCCCCAGGCAGTTTAAGTCATAATGTGCTAGTATGTACCGCATACTAGCACATTATGCCAGACTTACCTGAATACAAAGCCCTCCAGTGGTGCGTTGTCAAAGCTGTAGGCGTCTCCATCTTCACCTGGTCTTCCTTCTGGGTTTGCTGGCTTCAGTGATATGAATGGCTGAGTTTCAATGACATCACTTCCGTGCGTGCACACGGTAGTCACTCTGTACGGCAGAGGGCTCTGAAGGAACGTCACAGGTATGCTGTTCCTTTAGAGCTCATGCACCGGTGCCAGAGTAAATATCTCCTAAACGGTGCATGTTTAGAAGATATTTACCATACCTATAGGTAAGCCTTACTATAGGCTTACCTATAGGTAAAATTCAACCAAGGGAATTTATTCCCACTTTAAGTATTGCTGTCTGAGACTCTGTGGGGGCAGTCACAATCCTTGTAGAAACCTCTAGCATCTAACCCTCAAACCACAGGTGCCCCTGAAGCTCTAGGAAAAAAGAGTTCAAATCAGCATATGTCTTTCTGAAATGTAGGACATGTAATCTGCTTGACATTTAGAAACTAAATATAATGTCTGTTAAACATGTGACATAATGGGGGTGATTTACTAAAGCTGGTTCACTCAGAATCTGGTGCAGCTCTGCATGGTAGCCAATCAGCTTCTAACCTCAGCTTGATCAATTAGGCTTTAGCAATGACACTTGGAAGTTGATTGGTTTCCATGCAGCAGTGCACAAGATTCTGAGTGAACCAGCTTTACACCCCGGTCACATCAAGCCCGACTTTGAAATCAACGATTTCGAAGTCGGGGGACATGCCGATTTCAGGTGTGATTTGCAAGACATCTGACACAGATGTCTATGCAAATTGCACCAAAAGTAGTGCATGAACTACTTTAGAAATCCGACCAAGTCAGCACCGCATCGATATGACCGCTGTAATTGCGGACAATAGGGTGCAACTTGGCATGCGATTTGCAAGCCGCATGGTATGCAAATCGCATGCCAAGTCGCACCCAGTGCGACCGGGGTCTTAGTAAATAAATCCCAATGTGTCAATTATGTTTTTAATATGTACTACATTTTAATGATATGAATAACAAAAAAATATATAATATGCCCTACTTTAGTGTACCTTTTTTAACGTCCATGTAGTAAACCTTCCATGAGAGTAAAATGGGTGCTGTCATTGTTTCTCTCCTTCTGCAAATATTGTAACGTAGGGAGACTATGTAGGAATTTAATTTCTTTGTTTGGCTTGAGGCAACCAACGTGGTGCCACGGTAATCATTTTGCATGGGGCTCCACGGCGTTCCCACTTCTGAGACAGGGAAGAATAAATAGACATCGTTCTTTTGGGAACCATGAAAAAGTCCCAGCCTGGTGAAACTGGGGCATTATTGAGCCCACACTCAAAACTGGCAAAAGTCTCTCTCTCATTACCCACAGATTTATGATGAAGAGAATCCTCTCCCTTTGTAAATAATGACAGTCCAGGCAGGATTGCATATTAACAAGATGAACACCATACTGTAGTATATTTCGAACATCTACAGAGGCCTAATAAGTACTGAAGACTGGGAGCTGTCTTTGACAGCTTGGTCACTCAGTCATTGGATGCATATGTGTGGCATGTGGGCATTAAAGCCTCTGTGCCACCACACACAGTATATGCATTGTGTAGGCAGCAAGAGGTTAAATACACCCTAGCAAAGCAGAGTGTCAGGGAACGCTGCCCAGCAACCATTTGTGCGGGACTATCTCTAGTCCCACCCAAATAGTTTCACTGCACTTAAAGTAGCAGGAAAAGCTAACTACAAAACAACATGAAACTGTTCCCTCCCCTTATCTCCCCATGGCCTTCATACCCTTTATCACAAATTGTTGTGTAAATACTTCTTTGCATGTGTTTTACATCCAATCACATGCCAGCTAACTTCTGGGTCCCAGTTTTAATGCAGAGGGTCAACAACAGGGCGATGACACCCACTCAGAGGAGTTTTCTCCTACCAGCCACGCCAGAAGGGGAAAGGACCCAGAGCTTTGCAGTCATGTTGTCAAGAATGAAATCACCTGCTGGTAGCAGTGTGGTTTGTAGACCTGTAGGTTGTAGTTTCAGTGTCCACCTGTGGGTGTCTGCCAACAGCTAGCAGTTCCTAGCAATTAGTCTTCACCTGATTCTGGCTGCTGGGAGGCTATTTAGTCCCTCCACTGCTACTCCATCTTGCATCAGTGTAGTGTCTGTGTGCCCCTTGCTCTATACTCCTTGTGGCCTGTTATGTTGTCCCTATTCATGAACCTGCTCCTGTGTACCCTCTTCTTGTCCTGACTTGTTCTCTGCTCCTCCTGCCTGGTCCTCTGTACATGATCCTGTCTCTGTTACTGATGATTCCTCTTCAGTCTTACCCTGCCTTCTGTATATATTGTATTATAGTTGGTTGTTAGGTTTTCTGTTACTCAGGTTGCTAGTTAGGTGTTTTGTCATTTGAATATGGCTCACTTGTATGTTCGCGTTTGCTGTGTATTTTGTTCGCTAGTGCTTGGATGGGTTTTGTTTCACTTTTAATAAACTTAAATTCATATATAGTCTAGTTTTAGTTCCCTGAGTGCAGCTACGCAGATCTGGCCATCCCTGCTTCTGGATGCCTACATTCGGTATCCATGACACATTTGATACAAAACTCTAGAAAAGGTTTTTACTCAGGGATGAATAGAAGGACATGAAGATCTATGGGGAGAAAAAGGGAGGAAATAATTTATTAGAAGTTTTTTAGTCAGCCTTTCCTTTTACTATAATTAACAAGGAAGCCTGGGGACATCTAGTGGTGTGTAACATAAGGTGAGCAGAATTTCTGAATAAAATCCAAGGGCAACCCTATTAACCGCACCCACTTTTAATGGGAGAGGGACAGAAGAGGTCAGGGAGAAGGTCTGTAGGGGTGCCATTAACTATGAGTGGCACAAATGTTAATGCAATGCAGGTGGTGTGAATGAGCCCTAATAATGCAATAGTGAGGATTTTTCCACCCCTTCTTACAGAATTTGAATTTTCTTAAATTTTTTTATAGTTTTGTGGAATACTGTGCTAAGATGAGGAATGCTGCATCTTCAATTTGTTATATGCAAGTGTGCTTATCTGGCACTTGGCTGCATAGCAATTTCTCATGTTAGTAACTCTGTCTCAAGATTGCTGTCATTCAGAGATGTCTGTGGACTACTCAGGTGGGGTGGGTACCACAGACAGGGCAAAGATGACTCATGTGACCCTTATCTAAAAAGTACCTCATGTACTTATCTAATGAATAGATTAGAAACAATTTGAAAAAAAAAGACTGCATGTAAGCTTTGTAAATGAGAACATGCATAGCCAAAAGTTTAATTCTATTCTCAGCTTAGAAGTTGAAGTACGGGAAGACTTCACTGAAAACTAATTAAGTAGTTATTAATTTTTTACTGACAGCAAAGGTAATTAATAATCTATTCTCAAAAATCCACCTGGAATAAAAAAAAAAATTATACTCCAGACAGGCATTATTGTTTGTGCTTAGTAAATGGTCACAGAGACAGACAGAATGATGTATACATTTTTAATATAGTTAATTTACCTGTACTGTTGTACCAAATACCATATCGTTTGGAGCTAAAAGTCATTACTATAATGCCTTGCAAAAGTAGAAGATGATGACAGGTGTCTGGAACATGTATTAACTTTGCCTAGTATGCTGGGTTTGCTTTAGAATGAACACAAAGATGAGACCATGGGAATCTACTGAAAGTTGAACAGAATCTTTTGTCATACAGTAAAGAAATGTTTTATTGGCCTTACATCCAGTTCTGGGATCAGTGCATAGTATGAACAGGTTGTCATCCTTATGGAACTCCCAAGGTAAGTCTTTGCCAATCTTGTGACAGCTAGTTAACGCCACTTTTTTTTTCTGAAGATGATAGTTCCAGATAGAATGTAGATATAATTTTTCTTGGATTTATAGTGTGCACAAATGGAATTTTGTTAGTGAAATATAGAATTGAGGTAACAAGTATTCTGTCTGGCAAATATTTGAAAGTCTGTGAGAGCTTTCCTGACCACTGTGAGTTCCTTCAGCAGGACAACATACACTATATTGCCAAAAGTAATGGGACGCCTGCCTTTACATGCACATGAACTTTAATGGCGTCCCGGTCATAGTCTGTAGGGTTCAATATTGAGTTGGCCCACCCTTTGCAGCCATAACAGCTTCAACTCTTTTGGGAAGGCTGTCCACAAGGTTTTGGAGTCTGCCTATGGGAATGTTTGACCATTCTTCCAGAAGTACATTCGTGAGCTCAGGCACTGATGTTGGATGAGAAGGCCTGGATCACTGTCTCCTCTCTAATTCATACCAAAGGTGTTCTATTGGGTTGAGGTCAGTACTCTGTGCAGGCCAGTCAAGTTACTCCACCGCAAACTTGCTCATCCATGTCTTTATGGACCTTGCTTTGTGCACTGGTGTGCAGTCATATTGGAACAGGAAGGGGCCATCCCCAAACTATTCCCACAAAGTTGGGAGCATGAAATTGTCCAAAATATCTTGGTATGCTCATGCATTAAGAGTTCCCTTCACTGGAACTAAGGGGCCAAGCCCAACCCCTGAAAAACAACCCGACACCATAATCCCCCCTCCTCCAAACTTTACACTTGGCACAATGCAATCACGCAAGTACCGTTCTCCTGGCAACTGCCAAACCCAGACACATCCATCGGATTGTCAGACAGAGACGCATCATTCATCACTCCAGAGAACATGTCTCCACTGCTCTAGAGTCCAGTGGTGGCATACTTTATACCACTGCATTCGACGCTTTGCATTGCACTTGGTGTTTTAAGGCTTGGATGCAGCTGCTTGGCCATGGAAACCCATTCCATGAATCTCTCTATGCACTGTTGTTGTGGTAATCTGAAGGCCCCATGAAGTTTGGAGGTGTTTTAGCTATTGACTCTGTAGACAGTTGGCGACTTTTGCACACTGTGCGCTTCAGCATGCGCTTACCTTGCTCTGTCATTTTATGTGGCCTCCACTTCGTGTCTGAGTTGCTGCTGTTCCCAGTTGCTTCCACTTTGTTATAATATCACTAACAGTTGACTGTGGAATATTTAGTAGCAAGGAAATTTCACGGATGGACTTATTGCATGGTACCACGCTTGAATTCACTGAGCTCCCAAGAGCGACCCATTCTTTCATAAATGTTTGTAAAAGCAGTCTGCATGCCTTGGTGCATGGACGTGATTGGAACCATGGAGGTGATTGGAACACCCAAATCCAATGGTTTTGAGGGGTGTCCCAAAACTTTGGGCAATATAGTATATGTCTGGCCTGAGGAGTTCATTGATGTTGTGTACTTACACCTTATACCTTACAACCAGTCTTGGATGGTTCCTGATCTTTGAGATGTTCCTTTTGATCATAGAAGCCAAACTGCATGCTTAGATTAACCCCTTGACGCCGACATAACACAAATATGCTGCCTCAGAGAACTGGGCTTTTTTCCATGGGGTTGCATATTTGCGTACCTGTCTTTGTGCTGGGGTCACACTCCCAGCACAAAGACCGTGGTGTCTCTGAGAGCACCGGGTCCCATTCTAACGATCAGGACCTGGGACTCCTGAATCCAGGTCACATGATCGCTGTGATAGCCTCTGATTGGCTATCACAGTGATCAGTCACTGTACAGCCCGGCCCCCTTGTTATTTTCTCTTTATGAATGGAGGAGAGAGATACATTGTATTTCTCTAACTCCTGGCATAGAGGGGAAAAAAAATGTTTGTAAAATAAATAAATATTTAAAAAGAAAATAAAAAATAAAGAAGAAATACCTAGATCAAGGTTTGATCTAGTTCAGTGCCAGGGTAAGTGTTTGGGTCAAGGCCAGGGTCAAAGGTCAAGGTCAAAAGGTCAGGGTCAAAGGTCAGAATTTAAAAAAAAATGGTGTCAGTGTGTTTTAGGTAAAAATAAAACAAAAAACAAAATGCACACTATTGTTTCTGGGCTGTACTGTGGGTACAAACAACAAATAACATACACATATATGGTATTGCTGTGATCGTCAAGAGCTGGAGAATTTATTTTGGGTTGTTCTTTGGTGGTAGGTTATGGTAACAAGAAACACACAGCTAAATAAAAAAAATATTATTTTTTTACTATTTTGGGCCAGTTTTCCTTTAATAATAAAACAAAATCAAGAGATATCCATTACCATTTACGACCAAATGAAAGCCCAATTTGACCTGAAAAAAAACAAGGTATAATTCACCTGGATGTACAAAGTAGTTGTGATATGTACGGTTTTACTAACACATGTCAATGTTGCAAAATTGTGCTTAGACAATTAGATTTGTTTTACCCTTACGCATGAAGGGGTTAAAGATCTGGTATTGATTTTTAGGGGAGGGGGAGTTTGGTGTGAGGTCCCTCTTAAAATCTGTATCAGACCCAAAGGGGTAGATTTACTAAAACTAGAGCACTCTGGTGCAACGATTACATAGTTTTGGTAAATCTAAAAACGATCATAAAAATAATGTACAATCAGATTTTATAGTGTATGGCCACCTTTATACACCTAAAATTAATTAGTTGCAGTTTTGGTGCCATTAATTGTTAACACACCAAACACAGAAGCTGGTAATTTTATGTTTGAGATTTATGTTATCTATTTTATTTTGGGGTTTTTTTGGGATTCATGTATTACACGTTTATTAACACTATGAAAAACTTTTCCATAGAAGCTCACGTTTTTGTGTATAATATTGGTACAGAAGCAAACACATTTTGCCATGTGAAAAAAGAGTGACAAGTGCAGCAAAACGCACTGTAAAAAACATGCAACCCGCAGCACGCCAAAATGTCCCATGAACTACTCTGCCACGTGTAGCACAGCCTATTGAAATCAAAGGGCTTCCCTATGCGTGACAAGGGGTAAACAAACCAAAAAAAGTGCATTCCCACTATGCTAGATGTGTTTGGAGCCTGAAAGTAAAATCGGTGTGTTTGGACAAGAACACTGAGGCTCCATTCATACTGTGCATTTCCGAAAGCAATGCAAAGTGCATAGAAAATGCGTGCTTTGCATTGCATTTCAGAAACATGTTGCACTCTGGGATTCTTCTTTACCTCATGCAGCATTCTGCGCTGTGCTCTTGCAGTCATTTTTACAGGATGACCCCGCCTAGGGAGAGTAGCAACAGTGCTAAACTTTCTCCATTTGTAGACAGTCTGTCTTACTGTGGACACATGAACATCAAGGCTTTTGGAGATACTTTTGTAACCCTTTCCAGCTTCATGCAAGTCAACAATTCTTGATCGTAGGTCTTCTGAGAGCTCTTTTCTGCGAGGCATGGTTCACATCAGACAGTGCTTCTTGAAACCTGTAAACCCAAAACAGGCGTGTGTTTTTTTTTTAAGGGCAGGACAGCTGTCAGCAACACATCCAATATCATCACACTGATTGGAGTCAAGGTTGGCTCACTCCTGGCTCCAATTAGCTCTGGGAGAAGTCATTAAGCTAGGGCCTCACATACTTTTTCCTCCCTGCACTGTGAATGTTTACATGTTATGTGCAATTAAACCATGGCAACATCTAATGTTTGTGTAGTATTATGTTCAGCAGACTGCGTTCTTCTATTGTTGTGACTTAGATTACATTCAGAGCACATTTTATGCCCAATTCATGCAAAACTCCACGTAATCCCAAGGGGTTCACATAATTTTTCTTGCAACTGTATGTACTCAGTACTTGGTTTGGGCCCCTTTTACAGCAATTACTGCCTCAATGCGGTGTGGCATGGAAGCTATCAACCTGTGGCACTGCTGAGGTGTTCTGGAAGACAAGGATGCTTCAATAGCGGCCTTCAGCTCTTCTGCATTGTTCGGTCTCATGTCTCTTATCTTTCTCTTGGCAATTCCCCGTAGATTCTCTATGGGGTTCAGGTCAGGTGAGTTTGCTAGCCAATCAATCACAGTAATCCCATGGTCATTGAACCAGGTTTTGGTGCTTTTGGCAGTGTGGGCAGGTGCCAAGTCCTGCTGGAAAATGAAGTTAGCATCCCCATAAAGCTCGTCTGTGGAAGGAAGCATGAAGTGCTCCAAAATCTCCTGGTAGACGGTTGCGTTGACCCTGGACTTAATGAAGCACAGTGGACCAACACCAGCAGATGACATGGCTCCCCAAATCAACACAGACTGTGGAAACTTCACACTGGACTTCAAGCATCTTGCAGTGTGTGCCTCTCCATTCTTCCTCCATACTCTGGGTCCTTGGTTTCCAAATGAGATGCAAAAGTTGCTCTCATCAGAAAAGAGGACTTTGGACCACTGAGCAACAGACCAGGTCTGTTTTTCTTTAGCCCAGGTAAGATGTTATTTGTTGTTCAGATGCGGCTTGACAAGAGGAATACGACATTTGAAGCCCATGTCCAGGATCCATCTGTGTGTGGTGGCTCTTGATGCACTGACTCCAGCCTCAGTCCACTCCTTGTGAAAGTCCCCAACACTTTTGAATGGCCTTTTCCCGACAATCCTCTCCAGGGTGCTGTCATTCCTGCTGCTTGTGCACCTTTTTCTTCCACAATTTTCCCTTCCACATAACTTTCTATTAATGTGCTTTGATACAGCACTTTGTGAACATCCAACTTCTTTTGCAATTACCTTTTGAGGCTTTCCCTCCTTATGGAGGGTGTCAATGATGGTTTTCTGCACAACTGTCAGGTTAGCAGTCTTTCCCATGATTGTGATTCCTACTGAACCAGACTGAGAGACCATTTAAAGGCTCAGGAACCCTTTGCAGGTGTTACGGCTTAATTAGCTGATTAGAGTGGGACACTTTGAGCTTAGAATATTGCACCTTTTCACAATATTCTAATTTTCTGAGATTGTGGATTTGGGGTTTTCATGAGCTGTAAGCCATAATCATCACAAATATGACAAATCACAGCTTGAACTATCTTGCTTTGCATGTAATGAGTCTATCTCATATATTAGTTTCACCTTTTAAGTTGCATTACTGAAATAAATGAACTTTTACACGATATTCTAATTTTTTGAGTATCACCAGTATGTACTTGTATAAAGATGGCCATAAACAATGCAATCTCATTGTACATTTTCCTTTAGATTTACCAGAACTGTGGAATTGGAGGACCCACCTATCTATCCATTCACTCTGTATTGAATCAGGTAGGCCCTTGCACTAAATAGTTGATGGTAGATCTAAAGGGGATTGTACAAACAGATTGTATAGTGTTTGGTGAGATTTACAGAACCCAGGACACACTTTTTTCAATACTACAACTATCCACATCTGTTATCTGATCCCTCAGCTCCTGTACACTCTGCCAAATGAATGATCTATGCAAGATGAATGTTAAGGTAGAAAAAAAAATCTGTGCCTGTGTATTTAGGCTAGGTTCACATATGTGCGGGTGGTGCCGCTGCGGATCTGCATAAAACTTCGTGCACCACCCACACAGAAGAATGCGATTCATTCTAATGGCACGCTGCCCGCACTGGAAATCACAACCACACTTGGAACCAAGGTTCCCATGTGGGCTGCGGTTTCCAAAGAAGTGCAGGAACTTCTTCCCTGCGTGTCCCGGGGCACGGGAGTCCATTCAAATGAATGGGCTCTCGTGCCCGCACAAAACACGGCCCACAGGAACACACATATGTGAACCAGGGCTTATGCAGGCCATAGACGGGTTGAAGATTGGCCGTTTTTAAGAAAAAAAAAAACTAAAAATCGGTCGTTCGATCGGCCGACGTA
The DNA here is from genome assembly GCF_062004578.1 of Staurois parvus. NCBI lineage: Eukaryota > Metazoa > Chordata > Amphibia > Anura > Ranidae > Staurois > Staurois parvus. The sequence goes on from NW_028318316.1 coordinate 1,911,998, forward strand.
ACCACCAACAGTAAAAAAAATCGGCCAATTTTTGTCCCATCTATGGCCGGCATTTAACCCCATAATTACTTCTGTCCCTTGCAGAAACAGGGGAGCACACAGGGGAGCAATACATAAGAATAAAAAGAAGAAGAATTCCAGTCCACTATTATATTTTATATGAAAAGTCTTGCTGTTGCAATCCATTTCGGGAGGAGGAGGGGACCGCTATTATATTTTATATGAAATGGATACATTTGTTGCAACCGCAAGATTTCTTCTTCTTCTCAGATTTTTTATCGGTAAAATAATCAGCCGATTTGCGCATCATTGCAGGGAAAATCGGCCGATCGTCAAAATCAGCCGCACATTTTCCAACATGCCCGATAAAAAAATGTGCAAAAACCCCGAAAAACAGCTGACCAATTAACCCACTAACGGTGCAAAAATCGTCTGATTTTCCACCCGTTTATGGCTGGCATAAGTCAGAACGATGATTACTGATTGATTATATTTAAAAAACATACACCTGGAGGTGGGTGGTACTGATTTCCTGGAGTAGAAGGGTAGATGATGCAGGGTGTGTGCTAATGAGGTCAGTGCTTTCCTGAGGTCTTTCCAGGAAGTAATGGAGAAGTATTTTTATACAGCAAGCTGGATATTCAGGTAAGTGTGTAGGATAAATAGAAAGCTTTTCTTATTTCTGCAAAAGAAGTACATTAATGCTATATTGATGCGTAGGGGAGCTGGAATTTAGAAAAAAACATGAACAAAGGTGAACTTTGCCTTTAAGATTTTAAGTTACCCTCTGCACCCCTTATTCACATCTAGGCTCTTCAAAACTGTTGCTTGGACATCCATGGATTCCTGTAGCAGTCTGTTTGCCTGTCTGTACTGGGACATTAGTCCTCATTCACTACAGCTGCTGGTTTTGGCTTTCGGTATTTTTTTCTACAGCCAGTAAACCCCCCAGCGTGTTATCCTATGTGTCCATGCACACACAGGCTTTAATCAACGCTTTTTAGCAAGGGTGTTTTTTAGCTAAAAAAAAAACAGAACTAGTGGGTTTGTATAGGCTTTTTTTAGCTGTAAAAATGCTCTAACACTGAAAAACGCAGTAAAACATGGCAAAACTGCATGTTTAGACTTCCTTTTTTTTTTTCTTAGCAAAAATGTTTTTTTTGCGTGTTTAAAAAAAAAAAAAAAAAAAATGCTAAAGCGAACGCGGCTAAATGCTAATGCAAACGTGCTGAAAGATGTGCATTTTTAACGTGACTTTACCAGTGGTGTATTTAGGTTTTGTGCTGCCCTAGGCAACACAAAATTGGATGCCCCTCCTCCCCAGCGTAGAGAGCCTGACACCAACCAACACCAGACCTCCTTCCTCCCATGGACAGAGCTTGACAGTGACCAACAACGCCCCTCCCCCCACCCAAGACAGCCTTTCACTAACACCCCCTTCCCGAGAGACACTCACCTTTACAGCTCTGGACATCCCCGGAAACAACAGTCGGGCTCTGCATACACCATCAAGCAGCCCGCAGCCGCTCTCAGATCCCCATGCTGCATATGTCCCTTCTTCCAAGGAGCAGTGCTGCCCCCCTAAAAAATGCTGCCCTAGGCAAATGCCTTGTGGTAAATATGCACCAGGCTGGCACCACTCTGGAGATCTCTAGCTGGGATAAGAGGTGGAGTGCAGTTGTTATCACTCCACATGGGACAGGAGCCAACACTACAGAGGAGGCATTGGCTTATGCAGCTTTTGCTCCCTACTACAGCTCCAGCATTACAGTTCCTCTACATTGTACTCTGATGCCATGGGATCAGTGGTGTATTTAGGTTTTGTGCAGCCCTAGGCAACACAAAAATTGGTTACCCCCATTGACGAACACCCCAGCCCCCACCCGAGAGAGCCTTCCACTACCACCACCACCCATACACTTGCAACCCCCACCCCGGCAAGAGATACTGTAAGACACTCACCTTCACAGCTCCGGACATCCCCGGGGCACAACAGTCAGGCTCTGCATACACCATCAAGCAGCTTGCAGCCTCTCCCAGATCCCACCTGGTCCCTGTGCTATGTGTGTCACTTCTTCCTTTCCTTCTTTCGGGGGACAGCTCTGCCCCCTGAAAAATGCTGCTGCCCCCCCTGAAAAATGCCACCCTAGGCAAATGCCTTGTTTGCCTTGTGGTAAATATACCCCTGGACTTTACACAGCTGACACTACCAGCCTTATTAAAATGCCCAGTGTGCATGGAGTCTTATGGCCGTGGGGTTCTTTTGCTAGTAACACCTTCTGCCTACTTCTCTCTTCAGCCTTGCTTAGTCCATCCTTCAAAATGCACTTGATCTAAACTTCACTGACCCTACACCTGACCATTTTTATAGGTTTTCTCATGTGCCTGATTAGCTGCCTTTTGCCTGTATCTGAGCTCCTGTGTACCAAACCTTTGCTTGTTTTCTGACCATGTTTCTGCCTGCTTCCAGGATCGACCCTTTGCCTGTTTGCTGATCACATCTTTGCCTGCCAACTGCATTAACCCTTCTGCACATTTCACTGACCATGTTCTTAATAAGTAATCAGTCCTAGCCATCCTCTGCAGATACCTGTACTTATGGTACCACAGGCATTTTTTTTACCCTCTGCTCAGCCTTCTGTGCTTCCTCACCAAGCGGCCACAAGAAGGATGGTACTCAAGGCAGGGGAGTGGTCAGATTGATGGAGCCAGACTGTTGAGGCATAGTTGGAATCTGGGCCAAGGTCATACACAGAGCATCAAGCTGGAGGGAGGCAGGAGCAAAGTCAGGAATGAAGATGAAATCATACGCCCGTCCATCCCTGACATCACAGGTTGGACTTGACAGATGCACTCTCACTCATTGCAGCCATACCCCCCACCAGCTTGTTCATCAATCCTTGGCTGTACTAGATGTTCTCATTGCTGCAGGTCTTGCTTGGCTGCACTTATTTGTTATCCATCTGATGCCTGCATTCTTGCTGCGGCTCCTGTATGCTGTTAATCAAGCTTTTAGAATGTAAGTGTATGGTTTTTAATAGTTAAGGTAGACTGGCAGCCTGTAGTCGCTTGCATTAGAGCTTTGAACTGATCATGTTCTGCCGCTACCTGCTTGGTGGCCTCAGTTTGAGTCGCCATGTTGACTGCGTGGCCCAGGTTCAAAATTGCCTCCAGAGACTCACTGTATTCATCATTTTTCAGAGGGATTCCTGGGGGTTGCAGAAGTGTTAGCACCCTGCAGTGCTCCAAAATCATGGAGAAAAGAACCAGAAAGCGGTGGAGCTCCTCTCACATGTCCACACCCGCTGTCATCTTGGATACACCCCCCAAGTGTATGTTTAATTGATGTCTTGCAGTTTAACTTCTGAACCTTGAACTCTGTACGTAACACATTCCTGAATCCTGCACTCTGTAGGAAACACACTCCAAAGTCCTGCACTCTGTGCATAATGCATTCCTGAATCCTTCCACACTGTGTAACGCACTCTTCCACAGTTTGTGCAAAACCATTTGTAATGGAAGCTTTTTATTCTTTTTTATTTATTTTTTAAATGATTGTACAGAGGTTTGTGTCCGTAAGACTCTTGCTTGTGGCATAGCAATCAAAGCATATTTAATAGGTACAAAGAAAGCCCAGGTTTTGTTTAACCATGCACCTTAGGCCCCTCTCACTGGTACACATTTGGCCACACCCATTTTTGACAGTGCGCTATGCACGCAACAGGTCACTTCCTTCCTCAAGTGTCCCTCATTCTGAAATGTAAAAGTCTGGAGGTATGCAAACTGTCCAGTGGAGCAATCTCCAGCCCAACAGTAGGTGAATAGTTTGAGCAACAGGAGGAGGTGGAGTAAGAGAACAGTGGCATAGGACACACATTATTGCAAGGCAAGTGTCCACTCACCAATGTTTTCCCCTCACTGGCACCAATGGCCCTCTCACAGCCAGTGTTAGCCCGTCAACCTCCACTTAGGACAAGTGTTCCCCCCCCCCACTGACTTCCTCTTCTTAATTTTTATTTATTTCCCATTGACCTAAATATTTTTTCTTCTTTCACCTGCTAACTGCAGATGAGCACTGACATCAGGGCATTCTTCCTTCCATACACACTGACTGGCATTTTTGTCTTCCACTGACCACCAATACCAGGCATATTTCTTCCCACTGATGTCAGGACCTACTGATTAACAAAGTGAGATTCTTCTTTCCACAGACTCTGATGCTATACTGTTTCTTCCTCCCACTGATCTGGTCATTTTTTTCCTCCAACTGATTACCGACATCGGACATTTTTTCTTCCCACTGACTACAGAAAGTGGTAATTTTTTTTTATCCTATTAACCACTGATGCTAGTCATCTTTTCCTTTTACTTACTGCTAGAGTTTTACATTATCTAAATCATAGGAAGGATGTGTGCCTTTACTTGAAATTAAATTTATATATGATGGTTCTATTTCTTCTTAGAACTCAATAAGGCTGATTTACTAAAGGCAAATATACTGTGATCTTGACAAAGGAAGTGCACTGGGAAGAACACCCTGGCACATCATTTTGTCCCCAAATTGATGAGGAAAAGGGCCTTCTCCCCACAACCCTGCCCCAGTGGTTGTGGGGCTCTGCAGGTAGGGGGACTTAATGGAATCTGGAAGACCCTTTTAAAAATAAGGGGCCCCCAGATATCCCTATGTTAATTAGTAAGGGTACATAGTACCCCCACTCACTCACAAACAATACAGCAGTTGTAAAGTCCATTCTTATTAAAATAATAAACAGGTTTATACTTACTCTGCCTCTTACTTACAGAGCTCCCCCTTCCTGCCTTTTATGGGGTCCCCACTGGTGCTTTCCATTCCTCTTTTGCTTGTGCCACTTGGCATGGGGGACATGTGTAGGTGTGCTCCTGAGCTGGGCTGTGTGCGCCCATGGACACACACAATGTGGCTCGGTCCTGCCACTTTGATGCAATTTTCATACTACTTTCATGCTACTTGAGTATCAGGGAGTGTAAAGTTGTATAAAAGTCGTACTACATGAACAGAGCTGTCATACCTTCCTATTAGCACAAAAAAAAAAATTTGCATCCATCCAAAAATCACATCAAAGTGGCACCAAGGTTGCATCAAAGTGGCATCAAAGTCAATGAAAGAAAAGTGCAACTTTTTTGGAATGGTTCCATTGAAGTCTATTGCACAAAAAATGCAAACGGCTGCAGGAAAAAATAACCTGACTCTTTTAATAAAAAAAATGGCACTGGCTTAAATGCACACATGTGAACTAGATCCATAGGAAATCATGCTAAATGCACTGTAGTGTATTTCTGCAAACTGGAAAACACATAAAAATCCACATAAGTGTGAGCCTAGAGTAATGTAGAGAATTCATTAGGGTAAAAAATTAGAGTTTATAACCACTTAAACTTGTATCCCACAATGTAAATCTTTTGTCAACCACATTGCCAAGCTACATAAATCCTCATCAGTCATGATGAACAACAGCTGTCAACCCACTGAAAGAACAAAAAAAAAGCCAACTTGCTGACACATCCAATTCCAATTACAAAAATAAAAAAATAAAGTAGTCCTAAAAAGGCACTGCTGGGTCTTATGGCTTACACTCCATTCTCCTTAGCCCCACCAACTGCAATTCTCTGCAAAGAATCAGTGGGAATATAGTACAGCATTTATTTATTATTATTATTCAGGATATATATAGCGCCAACAGTTTGCTCAGCGCTTTACAATATAAAGGGAGACAATACAGCAATGATACAGTTCACTACAGGAGGGTTAGGAAGGGCCCTGCTCATTTTTAAGCTTACAATCTAAGATGGAGGGACTAGTGGTACAAAAGGTAATAACTGCGGGGAGATGGGAGAAATAGAAGATTTGGTTATTAGCTGAAGGCGGGATAGGCTTCCCTGAAGAGTTTTTCAGAGATCGCCTAAAAGTGAGCAGAGTAGGCAATAGTCCGATTAGGATAGAGAGTTCCAGAGGATGGGGGGGCTCCGGAGAAGTCCTGATGATGAGCATGAGAAGAGGAGACAAGGGAGATAGAGAGCAGGAAGTAGTGGCAGGAGTGAAGAGGATAGTTTGGGTGATATTTGGAGACAAGATTGGTGGGGGCAGAGTTATAAATGGCTTTATATGTTATTGTTAATGTTTTGAATTTTTTTTGTTGGGCAATGGGAAGACAGTGGAGGGATTGGCAGACCAGGGCCGGATCTCAACAGTCTGATGTAGGGATGCAGTAAAAAATCTCAGCGGGGCAGAGGATGTGAGCTCAGTAGGACAGTGTACAGGGGGCCAGCAGGGCAGAGGATAGGGTCAGCAGTTTATGGGGCAGTCTACAGAGGTCATGAAGTTGGACAGTGTACTGTGGGTTATCAGAGCAGAGAACAGTGTGCAGGGGGTTAGCAGGAGAGTGTACAAGAGACAGTGTACAGAGGGTCAGCAGAACAGGGGACAAGGTTCAGCAGGGTGGAGAAAAGGGGTAGTCATAGCAGTGCAGAGGACAGGAGTCAGCAGGATATACAACATTGGTCAGCAAAGAAGGGGACAGGGTCACTGCTGGCAGAGCACTCAGCAGGTCTCCTCCCTTCCCCACACTGCAAACAGCCTGGGTACTCAGATCTTCGCCACCCCACACAGCACATAGCCGAGATCAGATTCCCTTACACATACAGCATCAGCACAGTGTGTAGCTGGATACAGATCGAAGCTGTGTCTGTAAGGAAATCCGATCTCAGCTATGTGATGTGAGGAGAGGGGATATATTGAGTGTCCTCATTTCATGGCTCAGCAGAAATCTCTCCTCCTTAAGAAAAAAACAAACAGCACTGATCAGCACTCTCACTCCCTAAGAATAAATTCCCTCTGCAAGTCAACAGCACAACTGAATAATTTCCCCTCCTCCTAGTGCAAATCCCCCCTCTCAACACAAATCTTTGCCACTCAATCCCACCTCCCAGCTCAAATCTCCAATTTCCCCTGCAAAGATCTCTCCTACCCAAAAAAATCCCCCACCTAGCACACATCGTCTTTTCCTGAAATTTCTCATCCTAGCAACCCATCCTATTACTCTTCCCAGCATAAAACGCCCCCAAATTCCCCTTCCTGGCACAAATCCTCCCCCAGCCTTCTCCTCTTAGCCCAAATCCCCCACCCCCTCTTAGCAAAAACTCCCGTCCCCTCTTTTCACCTCCTAGCACATATTCCCCTAATCCCTCCTCCTTGCACATATCCCTCCTCCTCGCACATATCCCCTCTAATTCCTGCTCCTCCTCCTCCTCGCACATGTCCCCTCTAATTCCTGCTCCTCCTCCTCCTCGCACATGTCCCCTCTAATTCCTCCTCCTCCTCGCACATGTCCCCTCTAATTCCTCCTCCTCCTCCTCCTCGCACATATCCCCTCTAATTCCTCCTCCTTGTACACAAATTTATTTACGCGTCCCCTCCGCACGCACACACACTAGTTCGGACTGCACACAGTTTAATTACCTTCACCCTGCATATATTTCCTCCTGCCGGGACTTGGAGGAGGCAGGGTGCAGGTAATTAAAGTGTGTGTGTGAGCACTCCACTGACAGTGTCTGCCCTTAGCTAAAAACAGATTACTGCACCAGGCTGCGAACTCACATCCCAGGCTGCCCTGAGTCTGGGAATGGGGGAAGGTACTTGGCGATCGACTGTCAGCCAGGGGGTGCATAACAGAAATCTGAGGGGGTGCAGCCCACCCCAGCACCCCCCTAGATCCGGCCATGTGGCAGACGTAGAACGGTCGGTAGGATGAGTCTGGCAGCAGCATTCATGATGGACTGAAGAGGGGATAGCCTTGCGATGAGGTAGGCCAATGAGGAGGGAGTTACAATAGTCAATGCGAGAGATAACAAGGGAGTGAATAAGTTGCTTAGTGGTTTCAGTGGTTACAAATTGGTGTATCTTGGAGATGTTATGGAGGTGAAATCTGCAATGACTATAGCACTGTGTATACCAAACTATATAGCACACTGCACTATAAACTTCTCTCTCTCTCTCCTACTGTCAGCTGTCCCTCTCTCACTAAATTCCAACACACTGACAAAGGGCCACTGGAAAAGTTGTATTTTATATTGCATGAGCTGGGATTTGGCCAAAAACCACCACTAACCTCTTGTCGGGTGACCTGTTTAGAACTCAGAATCAAGTTTTTGGCCAATGATGGTTTTTCCATTGAATATGGGGGGTTTGGCTGGGCAATTCCCTCTGAACGGCCCGGAATGTTGGATTCTGTCTTAACCATTAATCCTTAATAACAACCAGTCATCAATGTGTAGTAATTATTTTGACTGCTCCAAACCAATGCAATGTGGAAATATAAATGGTTGCATTGTATTACTGTGCTTACATTTTCATAACTATTTTTGGTAAATATATACATTTTAATATTTATGCAAGTCTGCTTGTAAAAAAAAAATGTTGCAATGTTTTCTTTGTGGTAGTAGCAATATGGTGATTCAGTCACTGAGTTGCTTGAACTAGCACTGAAAATGCTAGTCAGCACGTTGCTATTGCCAAGGTAGCAAAGTTGTGAAAAGATGAACTGTCCAAAATTCATCAGCAGCAGTGAAAAGGGTAATTACCTTTTCAGTATCAGCAAGAGAGAAAAGGTTAATGATCTCATTACTACCATGAGCAGTGGCAGCATAAGAGTTTATTTCTCCCAGGAAAAGGCCAGTGATGTCTCACTCTCCAATAACCACAAGGAGAGGAGCACAGATTCTGATGGGGTTCACAATTCAGCTTTAAGTTCCACGTGTCTGACAGCTGCGTTCAGGTTTGCAATTAAGAAATTTTACATGAAAGCAACTAATAATTGAATTCATATAATGGGTACATTACTGGCAATTATAATGAATACAGTCATTTAATTTAATTTTATTTCTTAATTAAAATATGTATAGCCAGTTTCAAGATTAGATGTGATGCTTTTCACATCCTAACTGTTAAGGTCTGCCCGGTATTTCCCCATGTATTTTCCAGTATTTCCCTTATGTATTGCTGCTAAACTTAGCTCCACTTACAGTGTTTGATACAGACTGCACCTGCCTGCACTCCCCCTCCCCTTTTTCAGATGCCTCGACATTGAAACAAAACAAAAAAAAATGCATAAGTGCAAGAAACATATTTATGGTTATAGCAAGGAAGTGTCAAATACCATAATCAGAGGGCTTTGCAGAGAGCTGCCTATGGTTAGACCGAATTAGGCAGGGGACCCCACTGTCCTCTGTGGGGGGTCACCCTCAGAGCTGTCAACTTTGGTATGTTATGCCGAGGCTTCATGTGGTAGGGGGTCAACACGACCTGCCACACCCCCTCACTGGAGCTGGATGCAGTGTCCATGGGGGAGTCCAGGGAGTCAACAGGACTGGGGGTCCAAAACCTCTGCACTGTTTTCAAGTAATTTGTTAGAACTCTACTCCTTGGATCAGTAGGGCCTGAGTCCAGGGTTCAGTGAGAGGTAGGTACCTCTCAAAGGGAACTTCATGAACTGGCGTAACATCCATGGGATCACTGTCTTCGCTTTTGGCGCTAGGTATGGTGGAACTGTCCCCACTTGGCACACAGGGCCCCAGCAATTTGTGGTGGAGCCACTTCTTGATTGGTTTAGGGCCTTCTGAGACCACATCATATACAAGAGTGAAAAGGGTTGCTTTTCCACCCAATAGGGGGTGCGCTCCTACGTGGGCTCCAGCTTGCTGCCTCTTTCACATTTTGGATTCTTCAACACCCGGTCCCCCGGTCGCAACGGCAGCTCATTGAGGACAACATTGTCTGACAAGTCCTTATGGCTGTTCAAAACTATCTGTTTAGCTTTCTTTGAATAGTCCCACTGTTCCTGTACCCATTCACTGGGCGTGCGGGATGTGGGAGGCTCTGAGGAGTCCAGCAAGAGGTCCACTAGGAGTCGGCCATAACAGCCAAATAGTGGATAGAATAGGGTATGAATGGCTAGTGGCCTGATCCACAATGTTATAGTAGGCCCACACCACAGCCCCCACATGTTTGTTCCCTCGGTCCCGGGGGCCTCGCTCTAAAGTTCACAGCATCCCCAACAATGTACAGTTGGAAAGCTCACAGACTCCATTACCCTGAGGGTAGTAAGGTGTGTGTGTGTGTGTGTGTGTGTGTGTGTGTGTGTGTGTGTGTGTGTGTGTGTGTCTTCCAAATGGCACTAAAGCGCCAGAGCTCCAACAGTATCTGAGGTTCAAAGTTCAAGCCTTGTTCTGATAGGATGTGTTTGGGGCAACCATAAGGGTGAACCATGTGTTTCCAAAATAGTTTAGCAGTGGCTGCTGCTGTCTGGTCTCTGGTGGGTACTGTTGCAGTGAACTTTTGAAAAGTGATCCACAAAGATGAGTACATAGCGGAACCCAGAGGGGGAGCTGGAGACTGTGAGAAATTCCATTGTCACCAGCTGAGAGGACTTCAAGGTAGTGATGGTCATTGGAGTATTCTTTTCTTGGGTGGCTTTGTGCATGTGGCACATTCATGGCACGCTTGTTGCACCCATTCCACTAGTCTTGGGGAATAGAAATACCTCTGGACCAGGGCTTTGGTGTGGCCTGCCCCGCACTAGAGGCATGCATCAGTTAAAAGATCTAAAGAATGTGTGATTGAGTGAACACAATTTGTAGAATGTTCCATTGTTTTTGGTAGGGATACGTGTCTGCCGATACAGTACGTTGCCTTAAGATTCCAGCTGATCCCACTTCCTCACCAGCATCCTCACTGTGTCTAATAATTTTTTACATTTGTACGAGGCAGCTTTATGCTGCCACGCGAGGAGTTGTTGTATTCGAACAAGATCGGGGTCTTTCTGCTTGATCAGGGCCCACTCATCCAGAATGTGGATCTCGGCGGCCTCTGCTTCGGAGTTCAGCTGTAGGACTTGGAGGAAGCACAAAGAAATTTAAAAATGCAATACTGGTGCCACTGGATAGCGGGAGAGAGCATCCACATGTCTAATAAACTTCCCTGGCTTGTAATATATCTTGTACTTGACATGGGCCAGGCAGGCGACCCACCTTTGTTCCAACACCCAGAACAAAGTACTTTATAGGTTACCAAGAAGGTTGTTATTCATGTTAACTTCAATTTTAACCCCAGTAAGATATTCTGCACACTTTTCCGTAATAGCCCACATCAGAGCTAACCGTTCCAATTAAAAAGAACTATAATTGTGGGGATTACACTCAGTGGGAGGCAGGCTGTGGCTCATGTAGGCAATCACTTTTACGGGTCCATTTTCTTTTTGTGAGAGAATGGCCCTCTGGCCTTGAAAACTCCCATCAGTGTATACCCAGAAAGACTTTGAGTAATCAGTGTAGGCCTGGAGGGGAGCAGATGTGAGATTCTGCTTCAGAGCGTCAAAGGTTTGTTGGTGTGGCAGTTGCTACTGGACCTGAATTTACAGGGAGAACCCTCCTTTTCCCAAGGTGGACTGTCCATTCAGGAGTTGGGTGAGCGGCATGGCGATCTGTGCAAACTTGGGGATAAACCTCCTGTATTACCCCACTATCCTTAAGGAGCGTAGCTCAGTGATAGATTTAGAGGGTAGCCATTCCTGAACTGCCTGGACCTTAGCTGGGTCTGGGGAGATCTGGGGGGCCTCTACAACGTACATTACACACTTGCTGGGCTTTAACTTTGGGTTCAGGTGCCGTAGGTGGCCCTTGAACGATTTGGAAGATAATATCTAGATAAATTAACACAATCTCAAAGTTGTAGTCCCCCAAACATCTTTCCATCAATCTGTTGAAATGCTAGGGGCATTGCTCAACACAAAGGGCATGTGCTTGCATTCAAACAGTCCCAGTGGGGTTATAAAAGTAGTTTTCTACCGGTCCTGTTCTTTCACTGGGACTTGCCAATATCCACTCTCAAGCTGAGTGTAGAGAAGTAACGAGTTGCACTTTGGGAGGAGGTAGGCATCCCGATGGGTACAGGAATTCAACTTGCGATAGTCCAGACAAAACCCCAAACTATAGACCTTTTTGCGTATTAGGAGGACTGGAGCGAGGGGCTGCAACTTTCTTTGATTATCCCACTCTGCATCATATTATGGATTAGGTTCTTAACCTCTTGCATAGTACTTGAGGAATATGACAGTATTGCTCCTGGATGGGTGGAGCATCCCCCATGTGAATTGGGTGGTCCATTGCCCCAGTACAGCCATAGTCTTCAGGGCTAGTTTCTTCAGCAGTTGATGAAGAAGACACTGCTCAGGAAGATGATAGTTCTGGAAAAGAATGGCCAATTGATACAGCAGCTGTTGGTACTGTTCGTTGTTCAGGGAGGCCATGGCAGGTTGCAACAGGGCACATGAGGCCTCCATTTCTGGCTTGGCCCTAGAGATGCAGTGGCTGGGCACCATGTAGAGATCTGCGATAGTGGTGTGATTTGGGAGTGGGACCAGGGTGATCCCCAAATGAATTCGGACCCAGTATCAAGCAAGGAACCATTTGGTTGGTTGTAAGGCATTGATTACTGGACTCGGCGCAACCATATTCTCTGGCCTTTTGGTCATCCCCCTGCCCTGGGAACCTCTAATTTAAGGGTGGCCTCTGAGTGCTCTTGTTCTCAGACCGGCCACAGTTCCTGGCCAAATGCCCATAGCAGCATTCAGCACGTCCGGTCTTCATGTTCCATTCTCAGCATGTTCTCAGGTTTAGAGAGGTGCTCCAACTTCTGCTTGAATGTGCACATTTCTTGCCTCATGACTGCCACGTTCTGTGTTTAACTCTTTAGGGAGGTTTCGCCAGGGCCTCCTTCCTCACTTTGAGCTTAGTAGTTCTTTGTGTGTCTTTTTGTATATGTATGTTGCACTGATGGCGTCCACCCTCTGACGAAGTGCCGTAGCACGAAAGGCCTCAGGAGGAGCCAGCAGCACGTGTGACTTCCTGTATCGCCGGGACCATGAGGAGGTCCGGCGGTCTTTTTTAACTTGCCGGGTTAGTGCATGTATATTTATTTTTATATACCTTTTTATCTTTCTCACCTGTCCGCTTGAATGCTGATAGTGTCTGTATATGCACGTAACCCTGGTTAGTATGTTACTTTTGATCAAATAAATCGAGTTTGAACCTACTACACTATCGGCATTCCCTCTCTGTTTTTGACCCTCTTCTTGGAGGGTTCCAGATTCACAGCAGCCAATTCCTAGGGCACCTTGCAACCAGGAGAGGGAGCTTATCCTACCTTAACACTCTGGGCAAGAAGGCTCTCTGGACCTAGAAGCATATCACTGCACCCAAGGCTGATGTTTCACCTGAGAGGGATGACCTATACGTTTGGCTAATCCATATGCCTGGCCGATTACCTGGATAAATAATTGCATACATGTGCATTTTTAATGCATGGTCGGTGAGTGCGCATTTTATCTATATGGTTCCAGTCACTTATTTAATGCTGAGGAGGTCTTCACAGCACTCTTGCTTGCAACCATTTTATACTATAAAGAACACTCTGAACTTTTATTTATTTACTTATTTTTCTATTTTTTCTATTTTAGCATTACAGCGCTGCACTATATTATTTATTATTCATGTTATGAGGTCTAGTGATTCCTTGGAGTGTTCCAGCAGCTGATTTATGAGCGCTCGCTTTACCCATCCCATAAAAGTATTAATGCGCATGGGTTATACACATCACACATCTGGGGGTGCAGCGGTACACTGTCACAGGGGTAGATGACCTTTCACGAGTTCATGCACTACTGTTCGTGGTTATATTTATCTTGTGTAATACCATTTTAGTAGTCTATATCATTTGACCAGCGCTCGCGTTATCATTTTTAAACAATGTAACTATTCTACATTGTAGCTCAAACTGTGTCTCCCACAGTGGTTTAGTGGTTAGAGCTCAGAATTTACAGCACTTGGGTCATGGGTTCTAATCCCAGTCATGGCTACATCCCAAAAAATGGAGATCAATTTTCTGGGTTGTGTCAGTGCCAGGAATATTGATCAATTATGATTTTGCCTAATGACTAGAAAGTGGATGAATGTTACCTGCATACTGTTCTTCTGCCAATTAGGAAATGTGCAAGTTTCATGCTGTGTATATTTCATTGTAACTTTTTTCTCTTCTTTTAAATCTGTCTCCTTATACAACTTGACCCCCTCCCCCACCCCATCATCACCTGTCCCATATGCAAATCTATGGATCAACGCCCCACTCTTTAACTATCTAGTTACTGATCAAGTGAATGTGTCTCATTTTCTATCAGCTACAGCTCAGATCTCACATTATTCTACAATTACTGATTGTATCTCACCACTAGTCTGATTGAATTCACAATTCCTGGTCAGTCCCGTTCCCTGACCTCTAATAACCTTTAGGGCCAGTTCACACTATATGTGTTTCAGTTGCTTTTTCGGCATCACAAACGCACAGAAGGTTATGTGGTTGTCAATGTCATAGTTCACATCAGCGCTTGCATTTTCAATGCATTGCAGGTGCTGTAAACAAAGTTGACCACGCTGCATTGTTTCTGCACAGAACTGTACTGGAACACATTGAAACGTCCTTGAATGTACTAAAGCGCACATGTCCCTAACTACATTGAATACAAAGAAAATAGAAAAAACTAACTGGAAGGGATATAAAAATGCAATGTAAACGTATCCAAAATGTACTGGAACACACTAAACATGCATGCCAAAAGGGCATGAACAAAAACCCATCAGGAACACATCTAGACTGTTTCTATAGTGTGAACTGGCCCCTAGGACTTGTTCACACCATTGGTGGTGCAGAAACGCATGCAAGAACACACATTTTCCAGCACAGCAAAGAAATACAATGCCCTCTGTAGATGTGCGCAGGTACCATGATGAAAACGTTATTGCACCTACACACGCCCCATTCACAGCCACAAAAACACATGGCACCACACTACTGTGCGGTTAGGTGCAACACACTTGGAAAATAACATGCCTGCAGTATTTTGGCATGTTTCCACATGTTAAGAAGCCCATTGAATTCAATGGGCTTTGGGAAAAAAAATATATAACAAACACTAAATGCCACATTCACACAGGTCCTCTGGCCTGTACAGCATGAATGAGTGGGTTGTTTATGTGGCTAGAGCCACCTGTTACACTATGGGGACACAGCAGCTGTATGAACACAGGTTTTAATCTGACAAGTGTGAAGGCGTGGGGAAGTGGCCCTGAATGCTCACTGTCTGTGTTCAGGGCTGTACACCTGCAACCATATGCTTGTCAAATTAGGATCTGCAGTATTCACATAGTGTAACATAGGTTGCATGCTAATGGCGACAGCCACAAAAACCAAACACTGATTCACACTCTACAGGCCACAGCACCCATGTGAATGAGCCCTCAATTACACAACGTTTGATTTATTAACTCAGTACAGTTTTATCATTTGGATTGAACAGGAATTTGTTTGTGATTGTGTCCGTGAAGAAAATGTTGTGTATTTTTACTATATATATATATATATATATATATATGGATATTTTCTCTGGTGGTGGGGGCCTGTCAGGTATGCTGTATGGGGCCCTGTGATATCTAACAGTGGCCCTGGGTGTATGCTTGTGTCTGTGCCACCTGTATAGTTAGGAAGAACAATAAGTTCTTCTATGGAGTATCTTGAACCTCTGCTATGTACCTCAATACATCTAGGGATCGGCCACGTTTTCCTATGAAAAATAACAAAATTCGTAATGTTTCCCCTGAAGCAAGCGTGAACTAACCCCTTCATATTATAAAGCAGACCGAATTGGTATTTTCCACAATTCTGCATAGGCCAGATCTGTGTGCCCAGATAGGACCTCCCAGTGGCTATTCTATGGACAAGGTACACTTTTCTGTATGCCTGATCTTTATTGAGCTGCAATAGTCAATACGTTGCAATGGGCAGAAATATTTGGGAACAAACCACATGAGCTCAAGTATCCAAACATTAATGTTCCTTCATAGCAAGCCTCCATGATGTACTGTATGGGCCTGGCCCACTCCAAATGAATGCATTGTTCTGGTAGGTCCTCCTATTACAGACTTTAGCTACATGTGGAGGACATTGCACTGACTTTTCCTCAGATTGCATATTATCTGGCCATCTGAAGTCTTGGGAATACAATCAAGAGGATCTGACACTTTTTTAAGGTAACAAAAAATAGTCTTTAATTGACTCAAGATAAAAATAAGCCAACATGGCTAAAACGTATCTTGAAAATATATGGGGACTCTGATATCCGGCGACAGTCCTTTCACGAACGAGAAGCAATTCTGCACCCCTAAAACCAACATAGAGGAAAGGGATGGTCAAATTGCTGTGCTTCTTCCAAACCACCTCTGGCATGCCAGGGTCTTTATGCAGGTCCTCGATGCCAATTCTTGCCTGGGGCCACAAAATATCCACTGGCCACAAGTGAAGGTGAGTGGAGGACGTGAAGGTGGATTTCTACCAGCTTCAACCGCAAGCAGTACCACTCCTGAAAAAATGAGAGCAAATAATCATTGATATGTCATCATGACAGTCAATTCTCAGTGCAGGCTATCTAGAGTGTCTTTCCTTTTTAACCATTTCAAGAGTTCAAGTAAACATTCTTGGAGCATCTACTGTGTTTGGCAAGGCCAAAGGTCCCCCCCTCCCCCAGGCACACTAATGCTTACTTGAAGTGGAGCCCCATCCTGATTTCATGATGTGCTTGAAAAGCTTGCCTCTCTGGTATACGTGGCTCATGAAGGAGTGTTTGGGATCACACCAAAACAAGGTGCTTGTTCGGGGAGCAATGGACAGGAGAGAGGGGCCAAGGAATGCTGGCATGGGAGCAGCTAAATGAATGATCTTGGCTGCTCTGTGGCAAGCGGTTGTTCAGAGCAGGTAAAGCAGTCCTTAGACGGGTTGAAAATTGGCTGATCTTCAAAATAAAAAACCCAAAAAGAAAAATTGGTTGTTCGATGGGCCGAAGTTACCACCAACGTTCTAAAAATGTTCTGATTTTCAACCCATCTATGGCCGGCATTAGTCTTACATGTTTATTATTGTAGTTTGGAACAATTGTTAAGATCACTTTTCCAAACCCACCTGTGACGTCAGACAGCGAATTGCAACAGGCTTCCCAGGGTCGCCATCTGCCTTCTCCTACAGCAGTTTTTTTTCTTTCAGCTGATTAACACATTTTAGATACATAGCAGAGGTTTTTTCCTTCAGAAATCTACAGGTGGCACAGACAATAGGCCCAACTGGCCAGTTGTTCTACTTCCTCTTCACTCTCTTTCCCAAAGCCACAGCATTTCTTCATGTAATGTTTGATTGGCCAGGACAACTGGTCATGTTGACTACACACTGGCTAAAATGGCAACCAATGCTTGGCACCCACCCTCTACCCAGTATCCTGCTACAGGGCGTCATGGGTGCTCGTACCTTGGCCGTGTTGCCATTTTTCCTCGGCTGTCAATCCCTGGGTCCTTGCTACTGATGACTTGGCTGTGCCCGCTGATTCCCGAGCATCTCTGATGGGAGGATAACTGCATGTAAACAAGACAATTCTCCTCCCTGTCAGCTTGTGCATACTGCTTTGGATGGATGTGCCCAGCACAGCCATCCTAAGCAGTGTCCTTACAGTGAAGCACACAGACACAGCACAGAGTAAAACGGCACACAGGTAACCCTTGCCTCGCCCCACATGTTAACCCCTTCCTGCCCAGTGCCATTAGTACAGTGCCAGTGCTTTTTGGTCAGCAGTGATCACTGGGGATGTCAGGGACAGCAAGTTAATTCCCCCCAGTGGCAAGAATGTCTGCCGCAGTCCCGCTATAAATTGCTGCTCACCACCATTACTAATACAAATAACATCATTAAAACAGGATATAGTCTGCCATTTGTAGACACTCGAACATTCACAGCAGCAACAAAATTTACATGTATTGTGATTTTAGGCAGCAAAGACATGGAGCAGAATACATTTTGCACTACAGAAATGGACATGTTTAATCTCAAAAAGGGAGAAAGATTGCTTGAGTCACAAAAGTGAATGGCTTGGGTGATCTAGCACAAGTAATTACAAAACACACAGGTCACAAAATTTCTACAAATGAAAGCTCAAATTCTGGGATACAAAGAATTTACATTTCATTTGGGGCCAGCGTTGCATGACCACACAATTGTCCGTTAAAGTAATGCATTGCTTTAATGCTATAAATGGCCTGGTCAGGAAGGGGTGAAATCCTCAGGAGTGCATGTGGTTAACATCTGTGTCCGTGGGAGGGAGAGTCTGCAAACATGCCATTTACGGCTGTTGCAAGGCAACAAGCAAATCAGTTGATACAGCAGGGTGTTTGTGAGATGACTTACCATTAGTGACCTCTTGTAGCAAAGGATGTTCTTGCATAAGTCACCCCTGTGATTTAGGGAGGGAAAAAAGCCGGAGCACAGACACGAGTGGTGTGACTGTGCAAAATGGCTGATTTTTCTGCACCCAAAAGTGTGACCCACGTGGCCTGTGATGCTGCCCTGGGACATGAAGATTCCTGCCAATACAGTGGGCCCCCCTGGAGGAGCAAATCACTTCTTGTAGGGTTCACGGTAGCAAAGGACTTCCTGGGGTTTGAAAGTGATGCCCCCTTCTAATTTAAAAATTTTAACTTCTTGGCCAGAGAACAATATGGG
The DNA here is from genome assembly GCF_062004578.1 of Staurois parvus. Classification (NCBI taxonomy): domain Eukaryota; kingdom Metazoa; phylum Chordata; class Amphibia; order Anura; family Ranidae; genus Staurois; species Staurois parvus. Next base: position 1,930,677 of record NW_028318316.1, read on the forward strand.
CTGGTTCACGAGCATTGAATGGGTGTTGGCTTTCGAGTAGTATAAATCTCATTGGCAGATTTGGCCCCTCTTACCATTTTTGAGCCAGTGATAGAAAAGACACTTAGAGGTTGAAATTCCCCTTTTGGGTGGAACTCCGCTTGAAGGCATGTCTCCCGCTCCTGGTTAAGGATTGTCACCTTTGTATATAGAGTCTTTGAATGGGACAGGTACCTGCTCCCGCTTGTGCTGCAATTGTAAATTGCCCTACTACCCCCTCCGTTGTTTTCTTGGAGGTGTCTGGTCCCTGAAGACTACGGGACCATTCCCAAACTGCAGCGCTACTCAAGCATGTGTAGTGGGCACCTGCTTAGGAAGCCAAAAGCTGTCACAGACAGGGGCACACATTGAAGATGGTGGTGCCAGGGCGAGAAGATGGCTGATAAAACCAGTCATGGTGAGTACCCTGCTGGATGGAGGGAGCGTTGAGTGTCTGTATTTGACAAGTCAGCAGCTACCTTTTTGATATCTGCGGAGTTTGATTGTTGGAAAAATCAAATGGAAAACCTCTAACTTTGAGGACGAACTTACATTAGGTCTAATCTTTGCTCTCCAATTTCTATATGCTCTGTCAAACTGTTACTTTCTTGTTCAATAAATAAGACCTGTATTTTGCCATCCTTGTGTGGATTATTCTTGGTAATATTGTAGTCTGTTACTAAGATTAATATTTTCCCACCTCAGATATACTAGCCAATTCAATGGATTGAAAAGATATAACTTAATTTAAGATAACGATTGTTCAAGACCAAAACAAGGACCCAATTGATTGCAACTGCAACAAATTTAATCTCTACCTATGGTAGAATACGTACATGTGAAGTAGCGGGTGATCAGGTCAGTTCGCGTGGCCATCCCATCATCCGTATTGGACCTTCGGGACACCCGCAGCTGACGGACTTCCGGCTCCCTCTCCTCAGAAGTCTCCCAGGAATCATTCCTCGCCTGGCAGATGTTGTGTAGGAGGCAACAGGCGAGGATGATCCTGGAACACTTCTGAGGAGAGTATAATAACTCACCCCCAGGCCTGGCCAAACACAAGAATCGGGATTTCAGCACCCCGATGGTCTGCTCCACGATGGCTCTTGTTTTGATGTGAGCCTTGTTATAATTTTTCTGGGCCAGGCTCTGGGGGTACCTGACTGGAGCCATCAGCCACGTCAGCTGCGGATAGCCGGCAACCCCTGCAAAAAAAAGAACAAATGTAGTCAAGTTATTGCATTAGTATGGTTATATATTATATAGACGTTCAAACCGTACATTATTTCTAAGGTTGTTTTCTACCTAGACACAATTGATAGCCTGTCTCCATTGTACAGTGACCACGTTTTGTACAATGTGAATGTCAAAGTACTTTAGAGCATGAAGTCAGTGTTGGAATACATGGACCTTACTTATGTCTTTCCCACATTATCTGCTGATTGGTGCATATATGTATCCTCTTGTTTTTGGTTTAGGGCCTAGAATCCACATCTATATGGCGTAAGTTGAATCTTTGGCTGGGCTGAGAGGGTGTTCCCAGCACAGTTCTCAGTGGGGCCAGAGAAAGAGCTATATGTATGTGTGCAAAGGTTAGCTTTATGATCATGTTATTGCTGTGATTGGCAAGCATAGTGGCCTCCTAACTGCAGGTCCTGGGCATATATCAGCTATGGTAACATGCATGCAATATTATAGTTCAAGTGTAGCCACAAACACACACAATAACTTGCCAAGAAGCCAGCCGTCTGGCATTTGGCCACTGTCAAATTTTCGGAATACACCCAACTGCTGGAGGATGAAAGCATCATGGCCCAACCCTGGAAAAGCTGAGTTGACACTCATAATCCGCTGTCTGGCATCACAAACCAGTTGTACATTGAGTGAGTGGTACTGCTTGCGGTTGCAAAAGTTTCTTTCTTCTCTCCTGGGTGCTTGTATTGCAACATGGGTGCAATCGATCGCACCCAGGACTTGTGGCATTTGTGCCCGGAGGTAGAAATTCACCTTCACAGCATTCCACTCATCTTCATTTTGTGGCCAGTGAATAAATTGTGTCACCAGGTCAAGAATGGCATCTATGACCTGCATAAAAACCCTGGACACGGTTGGTTGACTTAATCCAACTACAAGTCCAGCGGTGGTTTGGAAGCTGCCCCGACCCAAAATGTAGAGGGTCACCAGCAATTTGACCATCCCGGATACATAATGACTGCGCCTTGTGGTAGGCACAATCTTTTCCTCTATGAGGTCATAGAGGTACAGAATTGCTTCTTGTCCTAAACGGAACCAATGCCGGATATCAGAGTCCCGCATATTCTCCAAATATGCTCTTGGTAAAAAGAGCCTTGGTTGGCGCAAGGGCACCAAAGCATGTGGTGTAGTTACCTGCCTCATCCAACTCAGCAAACCTCTCCTCCCAACTCATACCCGCCATCTCTAACCCACGAAGACTAGGCTGATTTCACGCCTATTTATGCGCACATGGAAATGATGAGCAAAAGTGCGTCACTGGCACGTGAATATGCGTCACTGGCGCACGACTATAAATGAGAGCACGTGGAAAGTCAGTCTTCTCATGCAGCAGATGTGCTCTACAAGCTTTTATAAGGTAAGCTTACAATGTTATTTAAAAGTATAATTTTACTGATATTTGTTACTAGAAACAGCTACAAATATGCTAGACAATTATTATGTGAAAACAAATGTATCCTTCTCTACTTAATTTACACATTTTTGGAATTGTATATGTGCTTTAGCTCATTTTAAGCTGCTTGTAGCACCTGTAATGTGCCAGTGCCTAAAGCATTTACTTATCTTATAATGTGTTGTTTGCCTGGCCAAAAATGGCATTTTTGGAAAGACTTTTGCTCTTAATGTATGACCTTTTTTCTCTCCAGATTTTGGCCCCTTCACAAAACAATCGTGAGTTGGTAAGTGTGGTCCCCACTAGGGCATGTGCTGTGTTTGGAGAGTGGAAGCGTGACTTTAGCACTTCTGTCTTTTTTCTCTCTTTGCAGTTTGCTGACGTTTCTCCCCACCCCCCCCCGGCAGGGGCAAGTTATTCTGGTAAGTGTGGTCCCCACTAGGGCATGTGCTGTGTTTGGAGAGCAGAAGCGTGACTTTGGCCTTTCTGTCTTTTTTCTCTTTGCAGTTTGCTGACATATCCCCACCCCCCCAACCCCCGGCAGGGGCAAGTTATTCTGGAAAGTGTGGTCCTCACTAGGGCATGTGCTGTGTTTGGAGAGCGGAAGCGTGACTTTGGCCCTTCTGTCTTTTTTTCTCTCTTTGCAGTTTGCTGACGTATTTCCCCCCCCCCCCCCCCCCCGGCACGGGCAAGTTTTTTTTGGTAAGTGTGGTCCTCACTAGGGCATGTGCTGTGTTTGGAGAGCGGAAGCGTGACTTTGGCCTTTCTGTCTTTTTTCTCTTTGCAGTTTGCTGACGTATCCCCACCCCCCCGGCAGGGGCAAGTTATTCTGATAAGTGTGGTCCCCACTAGGTCATGTGCTGTTTGGAGAGCGGAAGCGTGATTTTGGCCTTTGTCTTTTTTCTCTTTGCAATTTGCTGACGTATCCCCACCCCCCCACCCCCAACCCCCAGAAGGGGCAAGTTATTCTGGTAAGTGTGGTCCCCACTAGGGCATGTGCTGTGTTTGGAGAGCGGAAGCGTGACTTTGGCCCTTCTGTCTTTTTTCTCTCTTTGCAGTTTGCTGACGTATCCTCCGTCTTCCCTGGCCAGCTCCTAAAATCTCGGGTGGATTTTATTTGGTAAGTGTGGCCCTTCTTCCAGGGCTGTCTTTGGAGGCCAGACACCTAACCCTTGCCCTTATGTCACTTTTTTGTGTTTCATATTTCTTCTGGTTGGATAGGTTCCTGCTGGTGCTGCTGCAAACAGCACCCAGCCAGACCCCCTGCCCACTTGTCCTCCCATGGTGGGACGTAGAGGCCATGGACCCAGGGGGGCCGTGGTGTCCGCCGGGGCACTGGGCCTTCCCCTGGGCCATTTGGCAGGGGGGGCATGGAGGGCCGGGGGTCTGGCTCTGGTGTGAGGGGGCGCCAAGCTGGTGGCAGAAGAAGCCAGGCTTCCCTCCGAGAAGAGGTGGAAGCTGCGGCTGCTGCCTCCCCCTTCTAGTCCTGGTGAAGGGACATCAAGGGGAGGGGGCCGGGGCCAGGCCCGGCCTCAGGCCCCTACCGAGGCCAAGTTTCCACCCTTCTCCCGCGCTGAGAACTGGGCCCTGATCACTGTCTTCATGGACAGGTGGGAAGGCATTTTGGGGTCCAGCTCCTCCCGCAGCGGTCAGGCGGCCAAGGACCGTCTGTGGGAGGAGATCGCGGTGGTCGTGAATGCAGTGGCCAGGATGGTACGCCAGACCCTCCCGAACATCAAGAAGCGTATGCGTGATCTGAGACGGAATTTAAAGTCGAAGTTGGCTGAGTGGGCTAAGCAGGGGCATGTTGCCATCAATGGCGTGGATCCCGCCTATTTTGAGCACCTGTCTCAAGACGAACAAAGACTTCTGACAATGTCCTATTCACAGCACAACATCAGCAGGAGGAAGAGGAGAGGCTCCACCCACTGCAGTCAGGCCAGGAGGAAGATCTGGGTATGTATTAAGGTGCTTGTCTACAACAATCATAATCACTCAGGATAAGCCTATGAGCATCCTCTGAGGAATGCAGAACAAACCAAATGCTAAACTCTGTGTGAACACAAATATATCTCCACAACATGCTGTATTTCTTTGGGCCTCCTCACTGTACTGCACTCAAAACCGTAGAGAAATCAATGTGAAAAAATGTTAATACACAGAAATGTGTCTCATCCCTGCCACATGTTGTGGGCCCAGTTTCCCCAGACCAATACAAGCAGGTAACCCCACAAAACCAAATGTGGGAACAAACAGAGTAATAAAGTTCCAAACATCACTAATTAGCTGACATCTCCTGAGCGTTCCAAATCAGACTCGCCCACGTAACTTCAGAAATTTGCCCAGACACAAACACATTCCACACATGTAAACACATACACGTAATCTGAACAATGTCAAAATGCTCAACTCTGACAGTCCCAGAATATCCAATGTGTTTGGTGTGCATATATCATGCCTGCTCAATATACAGGAAATGATGTGCTCCACTACAGGGACCCATCACTTCCCAATTGTGCCGCTCAACTTCAGGTTTTTGCCCACACAAAAGGAAGGTCAAACACACTTTGGTCAACACTATGGTTGGCAGAACTGGCAACATCTCAAATTCTATTGGAATCAGTAAGTAGCATTTTAAGGCTGCAGGTCTCCAGGCAAATACGTGGACAAAGTAAAGACCAAAAGAGCTCATGCTTGTTTACATTTCCATTTAATGAGTTTATTGGGCACCTTAACCTCCCTGGCGGTATGGTTATTTCAGATTTTTGGTGCTGAAAGCAGTACCATTATTTTGCATGGCAATTTTGCGCTTTATATTGTAGGCCTGTAATTCTTAGGAATAACTCACTGAAATCTGTCCGAACAAGAGTCTAGTAAACAACCCGGGTATGATAAAATTTGAAACACGAAATCATAAATTATAATTTAATAAATATTCATAAAAAATAATATAATAATTCAAAAATATAATCAAACCAAAAACACTGAAATTTGAAATATAGCGCCAAGTTCGCACATCACTGAGCAAAGTCGCAAAATCGTTTTCAGTGTCTGATGACGAATTTCCCCACGAATCATCACTCAATTCTGCAAGTGGTTCTAATTTACTATCGCTATTCTCTAGCCGGTCTAAAACTGCTTTTGACCTAAAGGGACGCTTTTTGGACACCATGGACATTTCTCAGTTTCCAGGTAGAAAGAACAGTAAAAATGAAGGCAGGGCACAGGACAAAGCACTCGGGACAAAATGTATGTGAAATGGTTTGGTACAGGAATGTTTTATTATGTGATTTTTGTGAATGTCACTTTTTGTAATTTTCAACTTTCCCGCCGTTCTGTCCCCTGTACGTCCCGACGCTCGCAGAGGACGGAACCCAGATGACAGATGCCGGCATCCACCGGATTACATTGCCGGGGACACTGCAGGAGGGACATTGCGGGAGCACAGGACAAGGTAAGTGACCAAGGGATCGCGGATCAGCGCCGCATGGTAAGCCCGAGTGTAACTCGGGGTTACCGCTTATGGTACTGAAACTTTACCCCGAGCTACACTCGGGAATACCTCCAGGCAGGCTACGGATGCTGATTTCCAGAGTAGTGTTTAAACACTCGTCACCTGCACTGTAGTTGTCATTGGCCTACAGTCCAGGGAGGTAATCAAATGACGCCCACCTGCATGCCCCTGGGGGCTCACACCTGCCAAATTCTGTGGCCTTTACCATTTGATCATGGCAGATCAATGCTCAATGCAATTGCCAGTTATTGGCTGCACTTTCCTCATGCTGTCAATGTGAAGAATGCACTGCAAACAACTGGCAATTTGTAGAGGATTTCTCTGCAATGATCATCAGGGCACTGATGATCAATGCCCAGCCTTGCCACCAGTCAGTGCCGCCTATCAGTGGCCATCATTAGTGCAGATCAGTGCCACCTCATCATTGCTGTCTCATCAACAGCTCAGTGAAGGTGAAAACTTACCTGTTTGAAGAATTTGATAAGAGAAAACAAGAAAAACATAGTTTTCCACGTTGTTAGGTGGTTATGTATTTGTAGGGAACACCAAAAAAACACACAGTAGCCATTAAATATCCCCCAAAACAACCACTATTTGTCTGAAAACAATGTCAGATGAGTACAGTGTTGCCTGACCACAATTGTCATTCAAAGTGTAACAGCATTGAAAGGTGAATGTTGTCCAGCCCAGGAAGGAATTTTAACTGGCCAGTAGGCAAGTGGTTTAAAAATATCTGTGCTGACACGTCTGACAGTAATATCTAGTGGGCCCCTCTCCTGACTTGTTTCATCATGTCATCTGGGACTTAAGCCTAGTAAAACTTTAGAGGTCAACATCTAGAAATGTAGCTACTCACCCAATTGTAAAGTTTAAAGTGATGGCGTCCATTTTACCATAGCTCAAAATGCAGAGGCAAAATCAAAGACATACCAACACTGAGTATTTTTGGAGCCATTTTCCCCAAGCCAAAAAACACAGCCAGATCACAATTAAAAGCACACACAATTGCTAAATTTCTAAGTCACGAATAAGGAATCTCCAGGGGCAAATATTTTTCCCTCCCCCCCCCCCCCCCCCCCCCCAAAACAAATTAAATGAAATAACTTTTTTGGCCTCTCATGTAAACATGAGGCCAATAATTAGACTGCTTGAGCTTGGCACATCACATTACTAGCAGGAAGATCTATTCCTTTGCCAGACCTATCCACCCAGATCCTCTGCTTTGAAGTCGCCTTAAACCCAAAAGGCATCATAAAGACTAATCTATTGTTCATTGACAAATACACTATATTGGCAACACTGCTGGGATGCCTTCCTTTCTGCACACATGAACTTGAATGGCATTTCAATCTTAGTCCGTATGGTTCAATATTGAGTAGTCCCACCATTTGTAGCTCAAAGAGCTTCAAATTGTCTGGAAAGGCTGTTTAATCTTTTTGGATATTTTTAGACTGGCACATGAGATAATAATTTTCTTTTTCACATGGAGTTCTCATGAGACCTATGATTTAAAAGTGATTCAAGGATTTTTGTATGCATTGGTCTTGATCTCTTCAGATCCACAGTTATATCAACAATTCTTTGGGATGCATTTACATGCGTTTGTGCTTTGTAAATATTTTGTGGCACCTTTTATATTTGATTTAGAGCATTTTGGGTTGGTATTTAAGCCTTTTTGGAATGTTGCCTTAACAAATGTTATATCTTTGGATTAAATGTTTGAAGCCCAAGGTCTAAAAGCCTGCAGTAGCTTATCGGCATATTATAGCCATCCTAACACATCTGCCTCCTTGTTTGGCAGGAAAGGTGCCCACTTATTCTTGTGGCCCCTGCTCCTGAGCCTTACCATGCCTCTTTCTACTCCAAAACAGTCTCGTGGCTTGTAGCTACCAGTGTCCTATTTCTCTGGATAAACTGTTGTGAAAAACATAATGAGCAAACCCTCAAACCTTTTACAAAAATGTTAGATCATACATACAGCCAAACTTGTGTCTGTTGCTAATCATCTTGAAATCTATTTTCAGCTCTTTGTGACCTGGATGCCCCAGCTGACCGTGGGTGAACAATCTGCATCCGATGTTGGGGTATGGGAACTGCTGTAATTGGGTGGGGATGTTCAAATGCATGTTGCATGTGTATTTGTGAAATCTCATGCCCTTTTTTTTGTTTTTGTGGTGCAGGGACGTTCAGGCACTCCAATAGTTCAGCAAAGTCCGTCACCAACATCTGAGCTGCCTCAACGTCAGGTAAGAGATGCTAAAGATGTTATCCATAATGAGTTACCTATTTAGAGTATAACTGTTCCTGGCTGGGCAGGATTTGGCAACTTGATGTGTAACTTACTTTTTTGGGATCATTGCTTAGTCATGAGCTGGAGAGAGTGATATGCATGTGACAATTTGGAATTTTAGCTGTTCATTTTGTCTAAATCCCAATCCAATCACATTACAGACCCGGAAGGTATCAGTCTGGGCAAAGCAGCCAAATCATTTATTTTGGCCAGATGTTCATCCAGTGTAATATGTCAGGGAAAGGCATTTACCAATACCTGGTCCTAGGGGTGGGACAAGAACATGAGCTAGTGTTTGTTGTCAGATGAGCCCCCTGTCCTACTGTATGCTTGTGCTGTGTGTTAAACACTCTTTGAATACATTTTTTTTGTTTGTTTCTCCTTGCAGCCAACATTGGATTCAGCTGGATTGGCACCTCATCCACCTGAACACAGACCCCTTCTTGTGCTTGGGGAAAGGCTGGTGTCCAATCTGGAGAGATTATTGGAGCAAAGGAGGAATTATAGCCCCCCTCCTGATTTTGAACATTTACTGCAGCTCCAACCCTGCTTCGAATTGCCACTGCAGTTGAGGCTCAGACTGCAATCATGCAGCAAAATACCACAATGCTGCAGGAAAACAATGACCTGCTGCATGACATCCGAGCCTTGTGTCAAGCAGGGCCTGATCAAAATGCACCATCAACCAGCGGCTCACAACCCTTGTGTAGTTGTTTGGAGTCAATGCCAATGGTGCTACACAGTTCCCCTGCTGAAAGTGGTGGGGAAGCAGCAGGGGAACAATATATTGAGGTGCCTATTCAGGAGTCGCCCACTCTGGAGCAGCCCCCTCAACGCATCCCACCCCAGCCCCCATATTCCCAGGTCCAGGATCAACCCTTTATCCCTCACACTTCATCTTCCTCACACTCCACTTTGCCCCTTCACCACACCCCCACTTTCATAGCCCCTCACATTGTTCCTACACACACCACACAATACCACTACCACCCTTACCAAACACATCCTACACACTCCAATGCCCCTACCAACACACCCCTCCTAACCACACATTCAACCCCTTCTTCTGCACTCCTTCCCTCTCACTCTTTCACAGCCCCACAACCTATTTACACAACTATTCAACACCACTATCGGTTACCCCCTTCATCTGCCTACACCCAATACCCTTTCCCAGGCCCTACACCCCCCCATACCCCTCCCCCCGCAGCAGGAGCCGCCCAGCCGCCAGACCCATAGCCTCCCCCCCCATAATTTTGTGCACTGCATATGTATATAGATATATAGATGTAAATAAATTTTGAATATTTTTTTTTAAGTGGCTGAACATGTCATGCATATTGTCAAATGTGTTTGGGCTAATAATGTGGAGTTGGTCACGTGGGAAATCCAACCCAGGTTTTTTAGGTTTAGTGTTGCGACCAGTAATTCTAAATAGTTAATGTTGATTGCATCATCAGACCCCAGCCCTTCTCAACAAACTGGCGACCGAAGGACTAGCCGATCTAAAACAGTGCTGTCAAGTACGTAACAATGCTGCACCCTGCACAAACCTTTCCCAGCTAATGGACCACACTCTGTGTTCCGACAGCCTGGGAGCAATTGTTACTGGGTCAGGTTAATGACACAATTAACCCTTCACACTGCCAACACCTCCTTTTTGTACAGAGAAAGAGGCAACTTGGCAATATCACCAATACCACTATGATGGTTGCATAAGCATCGGTATACCACTGTCAACGCAGGCAGCGATATACTGAAATTTAAGCCACACACAGTAGCGCTCTTCAGAGGCAGGGGTGCTTATTTTGCATTAAAGGGCTTTAAAAAACAGTTCAACACTTCCAGAAAGTAAGCTTTATAACTAAAAGGTCAGAAGGGTGGAAGAAAAATATTTTCTGAAAAAGATGTAGCAGATGAATAGATAGAACAATAGCCCAGCAAAGAGAACAGAAGTTTAGAGGGATAAAGTACTTGCCTTGGGTTAAGCAGATCAGGTTTCACTGCCAAAAGGGGCTTATCTCCCAAAGTTCGTTCCTATGTTAATGTTTTCTCTTAAGTCAGCTTGGCTTAACGTCAAGCATCACAGCCTTTATCTAGGAACTCAGCACCGTGTCTCCCTGAAGCAGAGAACCAATTGCCTCATTTGTGTGGGTGTGGCAGGTGGAGACCCAAGCTATGACCAAAAATCACTCCTTGCTTATATTACGGTTCATAACTTAGCCTGGATACATAGAACATTCTATCCACGAGTAGATCAATACGCACAATCTTCTGCTAAACGTCTACATATGAGATACCTGCTTGGATGCTTAAGGAGATATAATTTTCTGCTCTCCTGTATATGACAGCTAGGGTGTGTAATATACCAGGCGACTTGTCTTAAAGTGAGCCATCCCAATATGTGCTTCATGTTTGTGTAATTATTTCCTATTTGGAGACATAAAATTATATGCAAAACTGGATTTTGGAAATGTAAGTCTGTTTTACAATTCCTTGGAATGTCTTTTGAAGCTTAGCAACTGTTCGGTTTATGGCTTTATAACCCCTTCCCAAGCAACAGTCTCCCAGACAGAGGGGCGCCAGCTAGTAAGGTTTATAGCCATGATGCCCTCCCAATGAGTTTGCTGCCTGTGATCTGTCATCATCCAGACCACGTCACTCAACAGAGAGAGGGGGGGGGGTATATCAGAGGAATCGGATTTGGGAGAGAGAGAGACAATATGGAAGGGTTTGGAGCAAAATGGATGAGCACGTCCCTCTCTGTGGGCACAATTGCTACAGGTAACACTCCAAAAAACAGCACATACTAAATAACATTCAAAGTTGACACTTCCCAAGGAATTGGTGGTTATACTCTTTGGCCTTTCTGCTGTTTTGACCTGGTGGTGTGTCATTCACAGAGTTCTAGATGTTCCACATCAAACAAGTTCTCTGCCACATGTAGCAGTTGGGCATTGTCTGCTCTCAATTTGGCTGACCCAATTGAGCCAAGAATTCTCAGTGGACTTTGTGGACAAGGCTAACTTTCCCAAAAATGGGGAAAAAAATTATTGCAGCTTACTTGCAAATTGTCTAGCTTTGCTCTTTATGGGATGCTGATTTTGAAGAAGACTCCTGCATCAAACACTTGCCTCCCCCAGAGACTGACACTGCTGTCCAAATACGTTCCCTGGGCTACTACATTGACACACACTATAAAAGAAGTGTGTCAATAGCCAGGCCACCAGGTGCAAAACCAGGTCACGACTTACAAACACGAAGCCTGCCCAGGAAAGCTACAGACACCTAAAAGTTGTGAGAATAAGATAAAGGACTTTTGTTGTTTGGACTATCATTATGCTTGACTAAGTAGACCAAGACTAAGTTTGCTTTACACGCCGTGTTAAATCTTGCCCCGAGATTGGTTGGGGAGCATAGGATCTTAGGCTGCTTGATTCTAGACGTTTGTACCTATGGAATTTATGTACCTGTGGACACTTGCTCCTCACTTCATTCCCTTCCCACCTCCTGTAGACAAAACACTGAAATGTGAATAAGCAACAAGTTGGATCCAAGTGGTGTGTGGTGAGCAGAAAGTCAATTTGCACATTAGGGCCTCTTCTTTGCTGCGGGACATTGCATGTAAGTGGTCTCATCCATAACTGATAGTCCTTCTAAGAGCAGCTTTCAAGTTATGTGGCTTCTGTGTAATGGCAATCCCAATTAGAAATGAGGTGAGAAGAAACATCTAGACAGAGTTGGCCCACAGGATCCATCCACCCACACATTATCTACTTGATTGCACCTCCCCTTTTGCCAGTCTTTACAACTACACACCACCGAGCTATGTTGAAGTCCCTGGATGGAATGAAGAGCTACTCCAAATGTAAACAATGTAACGTGGATGGAGTGTTCTGTGTAAACTGTTGTGACATTTCACAAGCGGCAGCAAACTAAGATTGGGAGTTACTGCAGAAAGCCGTTCAACTTCAATCTTTATATATCCCAGTTTAGGATTGAATGAGCTGGTTTACCTGTTTGAAACATGCAATCCTAAAGCTGGACTTGCCAGAAAAGACTTTGTTTGGACATTAACAAAAATTCAAGGTAAGCAAGATTGGCCACTGCAGCTGGAGCTAGCTGAGTACTGCAATGCTTTAGGGACATGCAGATCAGCTACAACTGTAATGAAGAAGAATGCCTACCTGTAAAGGCTAAAGAAGGCCACAACACAGTGCACTGTCAAATATAAATAGAATATTTATTTATAAAAATATATTACAAAAAAAAATAATTAGAAAACAAATTAAACTTGTCTCTTAAAATAGGACACGATGGCAGGCTCATCTTCAGCAGGCCCCAGCCCCAATGCCTCTTCCAAATAAAGGATGCGCCGGCACATCCAGGTCATGATGACAGAGGTGGATGGCTGGTTGAACACTGTAGAAAAAGTAAACAAAAATGTATTATCTGCTATAAAAAAAAGAGACACAATTTCTTCCAAAACAAACAACAACAGCATGCAATACTTGTCTAACTTTGTCCATTATTCTGAAAGAACTCTATGCTGTTGTCAACACAGAGCTTACATTTCTTGCCTAGGAGAATTTAATGGGCCATGGGAGTGAGCTTGGAATCCTTAGGCCTAGATTAAAGTGTTTGCTCACTGACTACAAATATATCTGTGGGCAACAGCAAAAAGGGCAATCTCATCAGTAAAGACAACAGATGACTTTGCCACACCTATCTCCTCCACAGAGTTCCCAAAGGCATCTATCCTAGCTTTCTAGTAGCTGCATGGGGGTGGGGGGATCCCGACACACATTATGCACAGCCAGAGCACAGAGCTGAGCAAACTATGTAAGCCTATTGGAGGCTAGTGGACCAATTCCCTCCACACAGGTCCAGAGATTCCTATAGAGCTGGCAGCGTGATTAACCAGGTGTGTCCTTGAAGGGAGGCAGTCCATCTCCCAGGAAGCTGGATGTGTAAGCTGCATCTATTTGTAGTGATTCTTTAAGATGGTGGAGAGACCAGAGTGGAACAAACACTTGTTACTTGGGAAGCAGGTTTTTGTTCACTGGAGTGTCAGGTTAGTGCTTGACTATTGTGTCATATTCTTTGTTTATTGTCCTCTCTTAATTAGAAAAACACTTTAATGTATGCCTATGTAGACAAACTCAGCTGTCAGGTCTAAGTGTGAAGATTAAGCTCCTATCTGCCTGATGTGTTGTTTAGTGTGAATGTTTTATTTCTTTGGGGGGCCAGCCTAAACAGGATGAGGCCGACCAATTTAGACAAGGGGGAGCTGAAGCCTTCTACATACGTTACATATGCATATGTGTAAACAGTTTAGACACTGATCTTGATGGATGTTGGCCTCTGCATCCAGTGGGGGCTGGAGCTCCCCCATATCAGGTGGGGCATCCTGAGGTATAACTACGTGAAGAGCAACAAAAAAAAAGACACAGTAAAGATGCGAGTCCTGATATTTGATAAACACATGGATGTTAAACCGTCACATAGTACAGGCCCCATGTAGTAAGCCCTAACCAACATAGGCAAGTCCTCTTTTGGTTTTGGTTACTGAACTAGGTGACCAGAACCTGAAGATCTTAAAGCCAAAATCATTTGGCTACTTGTTGGCACCCACACTTCAGCAAGCTGCTCATCTCTTCCAATGCTAACATACTCTATGGCTGTCCATTGACGATGTTTCAGATCACCTTAGGACGTAACCCAAATGTTAGCTGACAGACATGATAAGGAACACTCTTTCTTGCCAGTGGTGTGATGCCAGCATTACAATGTTGGAGAGGCTTGCTCTTGACAAGAGGAATTGGCTCACACACATCAGCATAGCTACACTTACACTACAGTAAGAGTGGAAACACTCATTGGTCAGCCCTTGCAGCCATTCCCACTTTCCTTTCTGGGGTCTACAATAGAGGGACTTCAAGCATCCCAAAGCAAAGGACACAGGTTGCCAGCAGATCTGAGGCTTCCCAGGAAGATGTCACAAGATCTAAGTCTTTGACAGTCTAGCTGCAAAAGGGCTTAGTCCATACAATATTCCCCTTCCCTACGCAAAAATACAAATGACCCCTCGAGGGTTAACGCATGCACAGTGCAAGGTGGCATTTGTATTTTGGAGCAGATCGGGAATCCCAAACAAAAATAAGTCATATATGCCAGCCTTCCCACCCTTTACCCAACACACCTCATGTGACACCCCCACATATAGACACTGTCCTAAAGCAAATATTGTCAAGTTGATCACATTCACACAAATGGGATATACCTGGGCTATCTGGGTCCTGGGGCTCTGGGGAACTGGAGGAGACTTCCCCCTCCTCCAGGGATGAATAGGACTCCTCCTCCATCCACTGCTTCCTGGGGGCTCGGGTGTGCAGCCATACTCTTTCAGAGTGCCAGGAAACTTGAACAAAACACAAACAAAGCAAAAGAACTCCACATGTCAGTCTAATTCTAGGCTTTGTAAATGTAAGCGTTTACTACAAACACACACAATGTTGAAACCAAGCCTTACATTATCTCAGACTTGAAGCACAAGGTGCAGACTAACTCCAGATAAGTTGGGATAGTGTATGACCCTAGGGAGCCATGGAATTCAAAGATAGTCCAACGGGAAATTCTAGCTCCTGAACATCCAAATAGAAGAGCGTGTGCTCATGAAGATTAACAAAGTCCAATCGTTATGGCAGATATTGTAAGGGGTTGTGGTGTTAACAGCCACTGTACCCTTAGCTGTAACTTTTTCAAAGGTTGACACAAGGGAAAGGCCTTAACTGTTGGATATTAAAAGACGCACAACGCAAAACACTTGGCAAACAATAATAGCTGAGAAGCTCCTCAGAGATAAGCTCTCCCACCCCTCTGCTAGTGTAATTTGGGGGCACATATCCTGGGTTTGTAGGTCATTGGAGATTTGGGCAAAAGGCCAAAGTTTCTTGCCTTCATGCATTTGCAGCATGAAGGCCCCACTGCTTGACATCCTCCTCAGGCCCCCAAAATACTGACCTGCTGCCAATTATCTTGCCATGCTGTGCTAGAGAGCTGAACTTGGTCTCAGAAAGGTATGAATGTGTACAGGCCTATACATATTGAGCTAATAACTGCCTGGCCACTACAGTAAGGTCCACATTGGAAGCTGTATTCCAAAAACTGCTTGAGCATGTGTTGTAAGGAAGCAAGCAATAGTACTTAAACTATTACTAAACCCACAACAGTCCAAGCAGTCTGTATATGCAGTAAATCATGCTTGGTATACTCGCTGTGTAACCTAAGGGGTTAATACTCTGTCTTGTGTAAAAAGGATGTTTGATCCTGTCTTCTCTGCCCCTCCTCTTGTTGAAATGACCACCTGATACAGACTGAATCCGTAGTCACATGCACATGCTCAGTTTGCTGTGCATTGCTATACTTTTTGGGTGATGGTTTTGGGAGGGTGCATGTGATCAGCACAGGGCCAATCAGCACTGTTCACATAGAGGGCCAGAAGATTCACATCCTCCTAGAGCAGAAAGAAAAATACTCAAAGAAAGTTTAAACAGTGCTCTGGTGAAGTCACAAGACTGCTCTAACTGGTGATGATAAAAGGTATTTAGCTGTTTGCATGGCCTTAAATACTTGCATTGCCATGTTCTGTTTACTGCAGGAGACCAGATAGAGTGAATTCTGGGTCCAGGGAGAGTGGATATAGTCAGTGCAGGGTCTGCGTAGACCAGATAGAGTGAATGCAGGCTTCGGGGTTTAGTTACACTTTAAGCCTGACATACATAGATTAAAGGGAAGTCCAGGCAAAGATTTTTTGCCTGTACCTCTCCTGTGGATGACAGAAGTGTAGTTCATTTGGCACTCCTGTGACACATTTTCAGGGGACAGCTGCATTAAGTCTACTGAAGTCACACAGCATGGTCAGACTGGATCAAGATCACAACTTTAAAGTCATGGTATACTGCAGACTCTGGAGCACCAATTGGATCAGCCTAGCCATGAATAACAAAGAGTTTTAGCCTGCCGCTGCCTCCCCCTAAACAGCCCAGTAAGTGCTGGGGGGGGGAGCTGACCCACCATCTACATGTGATTGCAGATGCCACGGCGTGCCTGCTCTCCGAGAACTCCCCACCCCCCTCCTGGTGCCTGGGTCCCCTCACCCTCCCTCCCTTGTCATCCTGTAGCAGCCTTTGAAGTTGTCCTGCACAGGATGAGAAGTGTCACTTCTTCCCATCCTAGGCAGCTGGATGAGAAGAAGGTGACCCCCTGCAGCGGGATTCACACCTCTCCATACATCTGCTAACAGAGGGCTAACCTCCCACCAGGGGGTTCCAGAGCATCGCCTCCAGCCTGTCGCAACGTGCCCCACTCCAGCGCCGGTGCAAGGGTTCCCATGCCTGCACCCGCCAGAAACAAAGACCGTGCTCTCAAGAGCGTGGCCCGTGTCAAGGGGGTGTGCCTCATTGCCCGGGCAACAAGGCGCTGGGCTGGATGTTGCCAGGGCAACCAGGAGCATCCTGCTCAGCCTTAAGAAGGACAACGCAGGATATTCCCAGGTGTTCCATTCACTGCAAAGCTGCTGTGAGGTCTGCGCTGAGGCAAGACCTTCCGCAGCCACTCTGCATAATACTCTGGGGATACCAGGATTATTAGCTGCTGAGCACTCTGTATCATACTCGGAGAGACTCAGGATTATTACCCGCTGGCCCTCTACATAATACCCCGGGGATACCAGGACTATTACCAGCTGAACACTCTGCTAATACTCGGACCTCAGGAGGAGTACCCGCTGCTACACTGCCTAATACTGTGAGGCCAGGATTGCACGTGTCGCAGTGTGCTGTAGAAGTGGACCCTCTGCTGTGTGCTCATAAGTGTCGGCCCCTGTTGTCGGCCAATGTGAGACAGGAAAACCCCTGCCGGAACTGTGAGTGTATATGCACCTGTTTTCACCCCTGTATGGATGGGCAATGAACTCTCCCTCCTTTCCCTTCCCTGCCTGGATCACAATTTAGCAGAGACTCTAAGTTTGCTCTTCCTGGGGCCGAATTACAATATTTTAGTGAGCCATCCCTGCTCTTCCTCTGCCCCGGGAACTTGGACGCTACCTTCAAAACCAAATTGAGTGACTGTCCTGATTCAATAAAGTTTTGTGTGTTTATCATCTGCTCTGTGTGTTCAGTCCTGCCTAAGCTCCATCACAGCGGAGTTACCACCCTTACAACCTAAGGGGGACAGATGAAGTATTGGACCAATGGTTCAACCACCTAGGTAAGTTGCAGTAGTGGAAACAAAAACAAGGCCAACTTGGATAAGAAACTACAGTCCGGCAAATATTAATCATTCAAATGAACCTCCTCCTCCTCTGGAGAAAACCTTTCGTGAACTACACAAACAACAAGAAAGAACAACAACAACCCCTTTGAGAGAGCAAGGAAAACAAGGAACACAGAGAGCAGACAAGCACATTCAATGAACTCACAGTGTGCCTCAGAAGAGGTGCCCTCCTCATTCTCCTCCTCCTCCTCTTCCAACATGGCTGGTGCTACATAAACAACAAGATAGAACAGAACACATTGCAGACATCAAAGTTACATAATGCACACAGAGAATAGGCAAGCACATCCAAGGCACTTACAGTGAGCTGGAGGTGAGGGGGTCTCTGGCAGGACCGGTGACCTGGGAGACATGGCTGCCGCCACCTCCTCCTCCTCCACCGGAGCCAACCTTGCTGGTACTACATAAACAAGAAAGAACAACAACTCCTTTGAGAGAGCCAAGGACAACAAGGAACACAGAGAACAGACAAGCACATTCAATGCACTTACAGTGAGCCTGAGAAGATGTACCCCCCCTCCTCCTCCTCCTCCTCCCCCTCTTCCAACATAGCTGGAGCTGCATAAACAACAAGATAGAACACAACAAACACATTGCAGACATCAAAGTTACATAATGCACACAGAAAACAGCCAATCACATTCAAGGCACTTACAGTGGGCTTCCTCTTCACTCTCTTCCTCCACAAAAAGAAGAACACAGAATTGGAACATTAACAACCTTAAAACATGGCATAAGTTTACTAATTTCTCAACAACCTGTGTGCCAAAGCTAAGTCCAAAGGGCTGAATGACAACTGTCCATTACCTGGTGTCAGGCCACACATATAGGCACAATTGCGTTCGTGTCCCTAATTTGTTGTGTTTTGACTTTGGATGTACAGTTGTGTTGAAAATAATAGCAGCGTGTTGAAAAGAGTGACTAAAGCTCAAATTCCTTCGAAGAACTTTTATTTCCAAACACAAATGCATTGAGAACACGACACATTCTATTCCAAATCAAAACATGAAGAAAAATATATCAAATCTGTGTTGTTCCTCAAAAAAATTTAAGAAAAGTGAATATTAGACTGTTCCAATAAATAGCAGTGTTTGTATTCTTCTTTACAAACTCAAACATTCACTATATAAACTGAAATACGTTTGAAGATTTAGCATTCCTTTGAATCACTTAATTAATATTTAGTTGCATAACCACTGTTTCTGAGAACTGCTGTACATCCGTGTTGCATGGAGTAAACCAACTTCTGGCACCCATGAACAGGTATTCCAGCCCAGGATGATTGGACTACATTCCACAGTTCTTCTCTATTTCTTGGTTTTGCCTCAGAAATTGCATTTTGGATGTCACCCCACACGTTTTATATTGGATTAAGATCCGGGGATTGGGCTGGCCACTCCATAACGTCAAACTTGTTGGTCTGGAACTAAGGTGTTGCACGTTTACTGGTGTGTTTAGGGTCGTTGTCTATTTGGAACACCCATTACAAGGGCATTTCCTCTTCCGCATAAGACAGCATGACCTCTTCAAGTATTCTGATGTATTCAAACTGACCCATGATCCCTGGTATGCAATAAATAGGCCCAACACCGTAGTATGAGAAACATCCCCATATCATGATGCTTGAGCAACCATGCTTCACTGTCTTCACAGTGTACTGTGGCTTGAATTCAGTGTTTGGGAGTCATCTGACAAACTGTCTCCGGCCACTAGACCCAAAAAGAACAATCTTACTTTCATCAGTCCACAAAATGTTGCACCATTTCTCTTTAGGCCAGTCAATGTGCTCTTTGCAAATTGTAACCTCTTCAGCACATGTCTTTTTTTCAACAGTGGGACTTTGCGGGGGCTTCTTGCAGATAGCTTGGCTTTACATAGGCGTCTTCTAATTGTAACAGTACTCACAGGTAACTTTAGACCTTCTTTGATCTTCCTGGAGCTGATTGTTGGCTGAGTCCTTGCCATTTTCGCTATTCGTCTATCCTTTCGAATGGTAGTTTTTTGATTTCTTCCACGTCTTTCAGGTTTCGGTTGCCATTTTAAAGCCTTTGCGATCATTTTAGCTGAGCAGCCTATCATTTTCTGCACTTCTTTATATGTTTTCCCCTCTCCAATCAACTTTATTCATCAAGATACGTCTGGAACGACCCATTTTCCTTTGAATTTCAGAGAGTAAATGCACTGTAACCAGCATTTTCTGCCTTCCTTCCCTAAATAAGGGCAATAATTGCCACCTGTTTTTCAAAGAATGAATGACCTCACTAATAGAACTCCACACTGCTATTATTTAGAACATGCCCCTTTCAATTAGTGATTCAAATACACAGAATCAGCAGCATGCATGTCATGACTGTTGGGTCTGTTGGATTTCTATTATTCTACTACACCTGCTAGTGAATTATTTGCCATGGAGAAATATCATTTCTAACAAAAACAGTGATTGATCAGGTTAGTGATGTCTGACTGCTATTATTTTGAACATAACTGTACATCCGCTGGGGCAGACTGCATCCTTTTCTACAACTTTGTCCACCGCACTACAGCAGATACCAAGTCATGGTAGTAGGCTGATTTGTTAAGCTTGTTGACCATGTATTTGCTATGCAATGACGTGATCACAATGTTAATTTACATATTAGGAACTCTTGAAAGTCCAAATGGGATTGGAACACACTTATCACATGGTATTTGGACCAATCACAGCACCCTGGTCAATATGTTTGGCTGTAGACTATATATACCAGATCACCAAAAAGGCAACATGGCAGTAATGTAATCAGGTCAGGACAATGTAAAACATTTCTGTTACTATGATTCTCAATGTAAGGAGTAGCCAAGATTCTGAAATTCCCCCATCCCCAAAACTAACCAAAAATCCACCCAAATGTGCCCTCTCCATAATACTGTATTCATGTGTTAATGTGTGAATAATAACATACTATGCATTGTAGAATATTTCTCACGTTGTGTCATCTTATGGGGCCTCACGAAATGAGATTGGCTGTACATCATGGAGTTGTATTTTAGTGCCAAAATTTTCCATAATTTGTATACTCTGCAGCTTTCAAACAGCATACATAACATACACATATTGTAATTTAAATGGGTCCAAAGAAGTCCAATTCTGTCAAGCGTAAAAACAAAATGTTATGAGTGCTGGGGGGCTAGAGGCTCTTGCTATCCGCTGTGTGCAAAGCTACTCCTGCCTGTTACCTGCTGTGTGCCCAAGGATACTCCTGCCTAAACTGTGAGTGCCCCAGTCCTCCTGTTTGAACTCCCCCCCCCCACACCCCCCGATTTTCCCCTGCCTGGACGGTCCCATAGAACTCTCATACATTTTTTGCCTGGATTGCCCTGAACTTCCCTATTACTTTTGCCGGAGCTGTTTGGATTAATACTTGCTTGGGCCATCGCTACACAAATTGCCCTATCGTGGGCTGAATGACAATTGTTTGGAGCTACTCCCCTCTCCTCCCCTTTTTTGGGTCCCCGGATGCTAAATTCCTACCCTGATTGATTGCTTTCCATATAACAATAAATCTTGGTGTGTTTAGCATCCTCCGTGTGTTCTGTCCTGCCTACGCTTCCATCACAGTTATCATGTCATTTACAAGCAATGTGTGTGGCATTAATGTACAATTGACAGTCAGTGGAGATCAGTGTGGAGATGCCAACAATGGCAAAGTCATGAGGTCCAAGCTTCTAGAGCTTGTGCTTACCTTCCACAATGCGGAGTCTCCGCAGGGGATGCCCCACCTGTGGTTGGCAAAAGTGGACGGTGGCTGTCCTCCTGTGAGGCTTTTTTGCCAAGCAGACCACCGCCTGGCGCCCATCAGCTGTGGCTAGAACAAGTCAACAAAGACAACATTATTGCCAAACAAATTCAGAATGAATGTAGCAAAACATTTTTGACAATACAAAACTGAAAGTGAACTTTTTAATAACAACTTCACTTACCAGAGATTCGGCGGGCAACTTTTTTCAAAAATTGTGGATTGCGCCGCTTCACAATGCTCTAACTGTGCTGGATTTGCAGCACAGTGGAGCGATGGTGGAATCTCTGCCACAGCCGATGTTTGATGTGGCGCACGATGGTCTGTTTGGCAAAATTAGAACAGCTACCGTCATACTTGCGTAACAGCAGAATCTGTGGGTGACAAAAAAAGGAATTTAAATGTGAGAGGTTTGTGTAATCAAACATACCAAAGATCAGACACAAAGCAGGGGATAATTGTCCCAAAAGGCAAGCTAAAACATGATCTATATCTACATGTGTGTGTGTACACACATACATACAGTATAATTGTATTGTATTGTTATTTTCAATGCATTCTCACCTGAGCAATGCATAATTGTTGGCAGAATTGCATAATTGTTGCAGCACTTCTAAATTGTGCTCAAATGGTCTTTAAATACGCATTGTGCTTTTGTGTGCCATTCATTGTTAATGGCACCCCAAGTGCTGTTAGCAAACATGCATTTTGCTGCACATTTTAGCATTTAACAAATATGCTAGGCACGCACCTAAATGAGTATTGAATAAAAACACAACACTCCATGGGCACAAAAGGTCAATTTTTGCTTGTTTGGACATTTGAATTCTCATTGTGGTGTATTTTGTAATCAACTTTGTTGGTGATTTTTGGTCATTAGATATGTTTTGTAAAACGTTGTTTGAAATTTGGATGTGCATGTTTGTCTTGTTTGAGCCTGTATTTTGGATTATTTTGTAACAGCATTTTTGTGTGTGTTCTGGCCACACATGCAAAATGCATGTCATTTTGGCTAGGACATTATTTGGTTAATTTTCAACACAAAGTTGAATGCAGATCTGCAGTTTGCCAAAGTATACGTAAAAAACAACACCAAAAATTTAATCAAAAATACACTTTCCACAAATGCAAACACAGATGCTTTGACCCCAAAAACGCCTGTTAAAATCACCTGTGGCCAAGTGTGCACTCAAGTGCCTAAGGCAACACAGTTTGTGTTGTAGCCGTCTCTGCATTGGGTTTTGCGTTGTTTTTTGTTTCTTATGTATTTTTTGTGCCTTACTGTTTTCATTTTTGTTGCTAGGCAGATTTAAAACGGCAAACGCAGACAACATGAAATACGTTCTTGTCTGCAGTGTTTTCATTTAAGTATTTTGACAAAAACATTACACTTTTGGAGTTCAAAAAAGGCTCTGACCTTTTCCCAAAAAACAAGCCATGTGAAAAAGCACATGTGTAAACATGTCCCATAGGAAATCATCTTAAAGCGGAGCTCCATCCAAAAGGGGAAGTTCCGCTTTAATGACTGCTCCCCCATTCCCCCTTAAGGATTGGCACCCTTGGGGAGCGGGTCCCCAAATTTGACAGTACGATCGCCTAGACGTTTGGAAACGGAAGGTGTCCTCCCTCCTTGTAGCCTTTGGGGACATTTGACATGTGACCATTCATGAAGCACAACTCTACTCGCACATGCACAGTGGGTAGCCAGCTGTGAAGCCACAAGCTGTCACAGCCGGGTTCCCACAGTGAAGATGCCGTCCTCCTGGAAACCAGGACAGCCGGTGAAAGGAGCTGCGGGAGACACACCACAGGACCGAGGGAAAGGTAAGTGGCTGCTTTTTAAAAGTCAGCAGCTACCGTTTTTGTAGCTGATGACTGTTATTTTTTGATAGGTGGAGTGTAAATCCGCTTTAAATGTACTGTACAGCATTTCTGACAAACGCGGCTTAAGATATGGTGTGGCCCTAGGGTCATTGTGTGTTTAGAATACTTCCAAAATGCACATACAAAAACACTACATCCAAATGCATGTTCCATTTCTATAGCATGTTAAACAATAGAAAAATGCACTTACATAATGTTAACATGCGCAAGTAAAAGTAGACAAAATACACATACTTTTATTCTGGCTTCACATACATGTATAGTGGTATAACACATGTCATTTGGACATGTGTTATACCACAACGCATGTATGCGTTGTAGTATAACACATGTCATTTGTACAGGAACCGCACTCCTGGGCAAATCACATGCAATCTGTGTGCGTTGCAATTGGAGACAAACATTTTGCACACCTCAAATTGCACCGCATCCGGGCCAAAAATGTGCAGGACCCTTTTTCAGGGTATGCACATGGGTGTGAATAGGCATGCGATCCGATTTGACACATCGCAATACGCTTTGTGTACCAATTTTGGTGTGTTGTTAACTTCACCTAGAAAGCCGCAGCAGGTGGCATGAAGGGGTTGCGGTTGTGATGCAGTGCAGCGCTTGCACAGAAAACACTGCAAATTTCACATCGCATCTGTGTGAAACCAGAATGTGCCAATATGTGGCTTGACAAAGCACAGTGGTCAGAGCAGATTATTTTCAATCCATGTTTTTTTTACACTTTTCATTCACTGGTTTAACTCAGGTGGTCGTTAATCTCAATTATCTCCGGAGATCACATGCAGCCCCTCAACCATCTACACATATCTCTGGAAATCTATACAGATCTCCTTGAAAAAATGTCTCCTCTCTTCTTCGGAAAACAATTGTCTTCCACCTCATAAACAGGGGAACAGAGAAGACTTCTCCTTGATAACTAAAATCAGATTAATTATCTGTGCTTAATAAACATATACCAATACTGCAATAGCATTGTACTGTCGAAGGCATTGCACACTAAAAATGTCAAATGCGTTAGTGTGTACAGTGCATGAGTGTAAAATGCTTTAGTGCACACTGCAGTGTACAACGTGTGCGAAACTTTTTTTTTTTTCTTTTTTCGGGTCGCCGCCGCTGTGATTGACGTTGGATCTACTTTGGGGGACATTGTTTTAATAAAGGACTTGTCAAAGACCCTGTACTGTGTTTTTTTTACACCACACTTATTTTTTTGTGAATGAGTCGCGGGACCATGTACCGCAGACTCATTCACGTAGGGGGGGGGGGCCGGGATCTGGGGGCCCCCTTGTTAAAGGGGGCTTCCAGATTCTGATAAGCCCCCCGCCCACAGACCCCCACAACCACCGGCCAGGGTTGTGGGGAAGAGGCCCTTGTCCTCATCGACATGGGGACAAGGTGCTTTGGGGGGAGGGGGAGCCCCCCCTGCCCCAAAGCACCCCCCCATGTTGAGGGCGTGTGGCCTGGTAGGGTTCAGGAGGGGGGGCGCTCGCTCGCCCCCCCCCCTTTCCTGACCTGCCGGGCTGCATGCTCGGATAAGGGTCTGGTATGGATATTGAGGGGGACCCACGCTGGTTTTTTTTTAAATTTCAGCGTGGAGTTCCCCCTTAATATCCATACCAGACCTGAAGGGCTTGGTATGGAAGAGAGGGGGGACCCACGCTGTTTTTTTTTTTTTTATTGCGGACCTTTATTTTTACATTCAGCTGTCAAAATAAATATTATCTAGACCTTCGAAATAAGTAAAATCATTACAGAAATAATTATAAAGGATAAGAAACAAAAATAGAATCACTAGAACTAAGGAAATCAAATTAGAATACATAAAGATATGCTTAGTGCTGTTTGTTTAACACAGTAGACGCTACCGAGTGTCGGCTGTCAGAGGAATCCACAGTAAGATTTACTATTGGGCAGTGGCTAAAAAGCAAACGCCCATGGCAGACACCTAAAATGTGTTCTGCACATGCTCAGTTATATCGGCCAAAGACACTGCACGGGCGTCTAGATTTTCACTCTGTCGATTTCCTTTAAAAAAACGATTTTTAACACATTCTTAATTTTTTGGAAATAGCAGATATTGTTTAAAGTGAAGTCCTGATATTTGGCAAAGCAAATTTCTAACTGAACATGTCTCTACAGTGATTTTTCATGGTGTTAGACGTGCTTCTTAGCAAGTCTACTTTGTGAGTTTGATTCCGGGCGTGTGTCTTTTTGTAAATTCGATTTGGCATCTGCTTATGGGTGCTGCTCAATAGTAAATCTCGTTGCGGGGTAAAAATAGACGGTCGCTCATAAAAATTGGACGTTCGCCCACGAATATGCGCCCACGCCCAATAGTAAATCAGGGCCATTATGTCATAGTTCGATAGTGAGTCAGGTTTAAAAAAAACAAACAAACAAAAGCACTAATCCTCAGAAAAATAAATCTTCAGATAATCTGCATAGTCCAATTGCTTCCCCCCCCCCTTCCTTTGTGAAAGGTAGACAACTAACGTAATAAATTTTCTACAATCTAATTTCTTATTAATATTAGCCGTTCTTTATATTTTGTGCCTTTTTGGAAATACATTCAGCTCATTTTGTAAAGATTCTACCAAGTCAGCTAAATCTTAATGCCGTAGAAAGAGTTGCTATGAAAAACAGAGAGAGATAAAGGGGGAGAAGCCCCGGGAGAGAATTGTGTAAGTGTGGTCAAACATTGAAAAAAATAAAAATGTTATGGGTAAGTTCAGAACAATTGTTGATAAGCCAACACTCACATCCAGAGGCTTGTGGGGGCACCCCCTTCTGGGGATCAAGCAACCTGTGAATTTAGCATGTGGAGAATACCACTGTCTCTGCACATGATCTAGGCCTGGCCGGTGTTCCTCCAGAGCTTCCTGCACTGTGGGTGGTAGGTATCTGGTGTATATAATGGTGAAATAGCTTTACCTGAAAAGATGGACCATACGGCGCCCAGCAAGAAAGATGCTTAAAGTAAAATTCCATGGCTTTGGGTGAGAGTAAATGGTGTGCTGTCTAACAGGTCAAACCTCTCTTAGTCCAGTGGCAAAGAGTGTTTTTCTATAGTTTGCCAGTGAGTTTAAAGTGACCCAGTCTTTTATCTAAACCACAAATGTCAAACACAAGGCCCGTGGGTCAAATCTGGACCCCTAGGCCATGACAGCCAGCTTTTCAGCTGAAACATGGTTGAACTCCATTTTGTCACCCTCTGTGCCCTGCTGTCACTTGTAAATACATAAACGTTTGTGTTTACAAGGACCGCTGTTTCCTGGGCAGCGTGTGGCTCTAACAGATCCATAAGGTACTCCTCAACCCTGCACTCTGTACACAGTGCACTCCTGAACTCAACTCTGTACGTAGCGCACATCTGAACTCTGCACTCTGTACGTAATGCACTTCTGAACTCTGCACTCTGAATGCCATGGTGTCTGCCAGGGGCAGACTGACAACTCATGGGGCCCCCGGGCAATAGGGGATCATGGGGCCCCTGTGTCCTTGCCCAAACTCAAAAAAGCCTATGAAAAAGGTACCAGGGGCATCTCATGGGGCCCCCTACTGACCCCAGGCCCCGCCGAGTTTCCAAATGGTCAGTCCGCCTCTGGTGTCTGCATCAACATGGTCTTATGCAGCTGGTTCCGCCTGCAGACCTTCATGTCACTGCTGTCTTCTAAACTCCTTTTGTTGCTAACATATTCATTTAAATTTTTTGCTAGCCCAATTTCCTCTTTGTCGCTTTTGCTGCACTCATTGTAACTGTCAAATGATGACAATGTTTATGTTTAGTTTTATATGTTTAAATGACTTTTTGATTGTTTATGGCTTTTTAACTTTATGCTTTGGTTACAGATCTTTAAATGTATTGCCCGTGGGAATATATTGTTTCCTGGCAGCTCCATGTCAGCACATCTGGGTGAGGCCCCGCCCACCCCCTGCCTGATCAGGACATACCTCAATAAATTTCTGACCCACGTCAGGCTAGGCATTCCTTTTTCTTTCTCCTGCAATCAGGACAGGTGGTGTCTCCCCTCCTAGCTGGTCTAATAGCTGGCTGTCCGTCCAGCTATTAGACCAAAATGGTTGGACGCGGTCCCAGTACTCCTTTGCTAACAGCATTTTGACCAGGGAGCCACGCTGCTGGTCCTCAGGGCGGTATCAGGCCGTGGTAAAGTATTGCTGGCTATGGGGTGTTACACCTGTGGGGGTTCCTTGGTGGCTGGTGGTAGGGATAAAATCCTTCCATGGCGGCTGCTGGGGATGATGGCGGTGGATAGAGCTGTGGACAATGGTAAGGGCAGCGGCACTGCTCTTCCCACTTCTTACGAGCACTGCTAGGTCAGTGTGTGTGCGGGCCAGCGTGGTGCGCATGCTGCAGACCGCTCTGAGCATGTGCGGGACTGCTTGGCCAATCAGGAGAAGGGAGGTGGGGCCAGTCTTAAGGGAACCAAAATTTAAAGATGCTTCTGGCTGAGGCCTCTGGCTCCTATGTGACTGTGTGCTCCTGCAGCCTGCCTGTGCCTGCTATTCCCTCTCTCTCCTCCAGCTATGCATTGCACCTGCAAGGCTGTGCTCCTGTGGTTCTATCTGCTATATTGTTCTGCCTCATGCTTTTGGTTTTGTAATTTTACAGCAGTGATAACATGCCTACCCCCTCTAAAGACCAGCATTCTCAGAGAAGGTAGGGGAGACATCGCCTGATGCGCATATTCTTTTTGTTGTTTTTCAAGTCAATGACTAACTTTTGTCTTGTTTTTATTTTTTTGTCTGTGCTACCCCAGCTCCTCCAGTCTTGGTCATGATCCTTCCCGATGATCAGAAAGAAGAAGCTCAGAAAGGTCATCTGTAAGCGAGGACCGACATTCACGTTCCCGTTCAGACTCTAGGGGTCAGTGCTGCCCATGACGATAAGGCAGAGATTCACATCGTGACCAACCCAGAACAGGATGGCAAAGATAAGGCAGAGATGGTATTGCTAATGAAGCAGGAATTTGAGGAGACGCTAAAGGCATTTGCGTCGCAGCCTTCAGTCGCCCCAGTTCCATCAACCTCGTGCTCCTTGTCTCCACAGATGCCACCGGCTAGTCAGGTGATTCCAGAGGCTCAGGAAACTTTGGCCTCAGACGCTGTTTCCTTGGAGGAGGATGAGGGCCGTTATGATGGTTTTGATTTTGCCTTGGTCCAGCCTTTTGTGAAAGAGATTAGGCAGGCTCTGCTTTGGGAAGACGCTGGGGAAGAACCGCAGAAGAAGCAGGAAGTTTTTCACGAACATGAAAAAGCAGGGGGTGAATTTCCCACTCATGGAAGAAATTCAGGACATAATTACTGATGAGTGGAACCAAGCGGATAAGAGAATCACTTTTAAGAATCGGTTCACAAAGCTTTGCCCCTTCAAGTCTGAGACTATTAAGAGTTTGGAGGAGCCTCTGGTGGTGGACGCAGCACTTATGCGTCTTGCTAGACATGTAGCCCTTCCTCTAGATGATGCAGTGACATTCAGCGACGTGTTGGCTAGAAGAGTTTATGAGGATCTTAAAAAGATTTACACACTTGCTGGTGGGGTGTGTAGATCTTCTATGGCTTTGGCAGCTATTTCGAAGGCCATGTAGTCCTAGGTTCAGAAGTCAGAAGTGGCAGTGGGAAATGACCTGAGAAAAGCCGAGGTCTTGGCCTCCTTTGCCAATTTGAAGCTTACTGCTTATTTTATGGCAGAGGCATCCTATGACCTAATTAAGATGTTGGCCAGGATCATGCTTAATGCAGTAACAGCCAGAGTCCCAGAAGTCTTTTTGACTATCTGCCGGCTCACACTTGTCGCATGCAAGCCAGATTATTCAAGTTACCTCAAGTGTGGGCACAATAGGTAAAGGAGCCTTGGGTAATTTCCACCATCCGGTTCGGCCATATTTGGAAGTTCCTGAGGCTTTCTCGTAGAATCTTTGTCCTAACAAGAGAAAAGCGGTATGTTTTATGGAAATGCATAGAAACCCTCCTCAACCAGGAAGTGACAGTTGCAGTACCCCAGCAAAGAACGTTTTTCTGAAATCTACTCACCTCTATTTCTAGTGTAGAAAAGTCGGGAGTGTGGAGACCGGTGATAGAACTCAGGAGGCTCAACATTTCAATCAAGAAAGACCGATTCAAAATGGAATCTTTCCAGACAATTCTGAAAATCATTCAGCCAGGTGATTGGCTTCTATCAATGGACCTCAAGGATGCGTATTTCCATGTACTGTAGCCCCAGTCTGCCAGAAATTTCTACGGTTTGCGGTAGGGTAGCTCCACCTCCAGTTTGTATGCCTACCCTTTGGACTGACCACATCACCGAGAGTATTCACGAAGATTCTTCTGGCCCTAGTGACATACCTGAGGTTGCAGGGAGTGTGAATAAATCCCTACTTGGATGACATTCTGCTCCTGAATCAAGACTGAGAGACGTTTCTGTCACACTGGAAGTTAACCATGGAGACACTAGAGCACTTTGGATGGTTAATCAACCGGGAGAGGAGTCGCCATGTGCCAACCCAGAACCTTGTATACCTAGGCACAGAAGTGAACACTCCGGCAGCATCAGTGGCATTGCCAGAGGACAGGATGTCAGTCATCCTGAACATGATGTCAATAGCCCAGAAGAGGCTCTACCTTCCTGCAATAGAATGTATGAGGCTGTTAGGAATTATGACCTTGGCTATTTCGATGGTCAAATGGGCGCAATGGAATTCACGTAACCTTCAGGTGGGGCTTTTAGAGCAATGGAGATTGGAGGATCTTGGGCAGAATATACAAATCACTTTCCAGATGAGAATGAGCCTGGAATGATGGTTGAGATGGCAGAATCTCCTACAATACTATTTGTTACTTGCAATACAGTGACAGGTTGTCCAATTGGATGCCAGTGAAGCAGACTGGGGAACCCTGTGTGGAGTTCACTGGGCCCAGGGCCAGTGGTCATTCCAGGCTGTCAATATGGTTTCCAACATTCTAGAATTGAGGGCATCATTCCAAGCACTCCTGGCTTTCAAAAGGCTCATTCTGGGTGCACCCGTTCTGATGAAGTTGGACAATACAACGGTGGTAGCCTACATACACAGACAGGGGGTCACCCACAGCATACCCCTCCTGAGGGAAGTTACTCCAATTATGGAATGGGCCCAAGCCAACTTACAACTAACAGCAATGTATGTGCCCAGTTGCTTGAATACCCAGGTGGATTATCTATTCAGAACGAATTTGGACAACTAGTGGGTCCTTTTTCACCTCACGTTTTTCAGAGTCTAGTGGCATGGGCCTTTCTGCTGGAGATAGACCTATTTGCCTCCCTGGAGAATACCAAACTACCTCATTATTTTTTTTTTTTTCTCCAGGATCAGTCACCCACAAGCTATGGGGGTGGATGCGTTGACAGTGGCATGGAATTTCAAGACTGCATACGCCTTCTCTCCAATTCCAGTGATTCTCAGCTTGCTGCGCAGAATACACCAGGAAAGGGTGATGGTTCTATCAGTAATACCAGATTAGCGAAAGAGACCCTGGTACCCACTACTCTTCATTGAACATCATAGAACCCTACCCTCTGCCAGTGACACCAGATCTGCTCATGCAGGGACCCATTCGGCACCCTGCTCTGGAGAAACTCAGGCTGACGGCCTGAGTCCTGAAAGGCAAAGGATGATGAATCTAGGATGCTCGACTAAGGTCACAGATACCTTGATGAGAGCCAGAAAGGACAGCACCAACACATACTATAGCAAGATATAGAGCAAGTTCGTGGAATTTGCAAACAGGCACCAGATACCCCGAGAGTCTGACACTTACTGGAATTCCTCCAGGCAGGGCTGGATATGGGTCTGTCTGTGAGTACTCTGAAGGCTCACGTTTCTGCCCTCTCGGCTTTTATAGGTACCCTATGGGCATTGGACTCTTAGTGGTTGAGTTCTTTAAGGCAGCTATGCGCCAAAGACCACCCAAGCCTCTGATTTTCACAAAATGGGACTTGCCACTGATGTTGGACTTCCTCTCATCAGGCACCTTCAGTCATCCTGCTTTACTATGGCATCTTACTCTGAAAACTGCATTTCTTGTGGTGATAACATCAGCCAGAAGAGTCTCGGAACTAACAGCCTCAGGGTTTAAGGAACCGTTTATTTCGTTCTTTCCAGATAGGGTCATGCTTAGACCAATGCTAGGATTTGTACCCAAAGTTTCCTCCAGCATTTACATAATGCAAGATATTACACTCCCAATGCTCCTTTCGGAAAATTCCCAGGACCAAAGTCCATTGGATGTTGGGCACTCATTGAGAGACTATGTGGACGCTACTTGCAAGCTCAGGAAATCAGATCATCTTTTCACCATCCCTAACAGTACACGGAAAGGCTCGAGAGCTTCTAGTAGAGTAATCGCTACATGGCTGGTCAAGACCATCCCTTTAGCTTACAGAACGAGGGGGTTGCCTGTGCCTGAGGGGGTCACAGCACAGTCCACTAGAGGGGTTTCAACCTTATGGGCAGCAGTAGGCCGAGTTTCCCCGGAAACAATCTGCAAAGCAGCTACATGGTCTTCTGTTCATACCTTCATGACTCATTATAGTATAGAACCTGCTACTCTGACTACTGCTGATTTTGGCAGGGGTGTCTTGGGCTCTGCTTCCAATCAAAATTAAATTGGTTTTGCATTACCCTCCTGTGTGTGGTTAGCTAAATCCCAGCTGTACTGACATGGAGCCGTCAGGAAAATGGAAAATTGAATTCAAATACTTACCATAATTTTTCTTTCCTGACAAGCTCCATGGCAGCACAAATCCCACCTAGTTTAGTAGTACGAGTTACGGAATGCTTAGGCTGAGGTGAGTCAAAAATTTATTGTTACATCCTGATCAGGCAGGGGATGGGTGGGGCCTCACCCAGCTGTGCTTCCATAGAGCTCCGTAGGAAAGGAAAATTACGATAAGTATTTGAATTCAATTTTCCATTATTTTGTAATGTTTTTACATAAAAAAAAAAAAAAGAAACACTACCATTTTTGTTTTTTGACCTTTTTTTTTTACAATGGGTGTATTAATGTTTTCACCAAAATTCACACAACATTTGCTCAAGATTCACACTGTTCTTATAGTATGTGCTGGTTAAACCTCTTTTAATCCAGTGGCAAAGAGTATTTTCAGGTCATTTGCCAGTTACCTGAAAGCAACCCTGTCCTATATCTAAACTTTATTCAGCAGCAGATATCTGATTACAGGAAATACTTCACTTTCCCGTTGCCCTGAAACTACTTCCCACTTGCTGTTCAGAAACCAACATTTCCGGGAGTACCATGGTCTCTGCATATCTGTGGACTTCCACAGTTGGTTTCTCATGCTGCCATCCACCTCACTGCTGTCTTCTAAGCTCTTTTTAGCAACGTATCTTTCATTTTTAAATGTTTTGCTAAACCAATTTCCTCTTTGCTCCTTTTGTTGAATTTATTGTAATTTTTAAATTGTGAAAAAATTCCATTCATTTTATATTTTTAAATACCCTTTTTCTTGAATATTTATTTATTTCAGGTACTTATATAGCGCCGTCAATTTACACAGCACTTTACACATATGTATTATACATTCACCTCAGTCCCTAACCCTCAAGGGGTGTACAATCTAAGGTCCCTAACTCACATTCATACATACTAGAGCCAATTTAGACAACAGCCAATTAACCTACCAGCATGTCTTTGGAGTGTGGGAGGAAACAGGAGTACCCGGAGGAAACCCACACAGGCACAGGGAGAACATGCAAACTCCAGGCAGGTGGTGCCGTGGTTGGGATTCAAACCAACAACCCTAGTACTGCCTGGCAGAAGTGCTAACCATTTAGCCACTGTGCTGCCCGAGTATGGCTTTTTAACTTTTTTGTTTTTAGTCCTTTATTGCCATGGGAATTCATTTTATATTTCTTTTAACATAAAATTAATTTGAAACACTCCTATTTTTTGTTGTTTGATCTTTTGTTTACAATGTGTGTATTTATCAATGTTTTCATCAAGATTCACACAACTTTCACCCAACATTCATGCATTTTTCTAATTGAATCTTAGATGAATCATGGGTGAAAGTGTTGTGAATCTTGGGTGAAAATATTTACTACCAATCTATGTTTTAGAGTAACTTTGGAAAATTGAGTCTTTAAAATTGTTTTTGTGTCTCTACATTATACTTATCTGAGATCTTACATCTCAAGGCCATAATAATTTTACTGATGTTAGTACACATGTGTTTTCTAGGAGAAAAGTTCCTGCATAATTATCAGTAAACACTTGCGTATAGGTGCATTTCAATGTGTATATAATTTGTTTTTATGATAATTTATTTTCTCCTTTTTGTTTTACCTTTAAGTACGTATACAGAAATCTTTACAGAAGCAAGCATTTGCACTAGTAAAGGCATATCTTTACCGAATTAAAGCTAAAAAGGATGTCATTTACAGAAAGTAATATGCAGTGTAATAAAACTGTACAGAAGAAATAGTAAATCTATCCACTGATACATACATAGGAAGTCCAACCAAACAATCTACACTTTGCTGTAAGCATCTAACAAAATGTGATCATTCATCTGCCTACTCAATTACTTAAATTAGGGACTTCAGTGTTCTAACTGATGATTTATGATGTTTAATGGTCATAACTGAGTTTTATTGGTCAGAGCACAAGCAGGGCAGCTGCTCTCTTTTTCTCATGATCTCAGTTGAGATTTCCTCAAAAAGCACATGATAAAGTTTATTCCTTTTTCTTTCTTTTACATCCCAATGACTAAACGTTAGGTAAACTCACTGAGAGCATAGAAACTCCACTAGCATTTAAATGAAGGAGTCCTAAACCCGCTACAACTCATTGAAAACACAATTAACATCTTACCTCCAAAATGGGGGCACTCAGAAGTGCCACTGGTGTTTGGTGTTCACTAAAAAGTCTTTTTCTTTTTTAACATTTGGTCAAAACTCTATGTATGGTGGAAAGTCAATGCTGCTTGTCACAGTGAGAAAATGATCCTCCATGGTAATAAATGCATAATGTTGAGAAGATTATTTTCTTCATCAGGTACTAAGAAAATGGCCAGGCTTAAGGAAGAGTAGCATAGAACCTTTATAAAGGGCAGGAAAGGCTGTATTAGTCTGTGAGAGACCTGAGATGGTGGTGAAGATTCACCTTTCAGCAGAGCAGTGACTCTAAAGAAACAGACCATGCACCATACGTGGATTTAAAGCCAAGAACCTGAATCTTTGTCAAAGTCCATACCTAAAGCCAGTTGAGAATCTGTGGGAAAAAAAATTACGTTCACCAGTTATTCCCATTCTGTCTGAAACCGCTAGAGACAACTTGGTAAAAAAGAATAAAGTCTCATAGCCAGTAAAGACTGGTTGAAGATTTAATTGCAGCCATCGGTGGTTCTGCCATGTATCATTTTGAGAGGTGAATATGTATGCAACCAGCAAAGCTTACTTTTCTAGTTCAAGTTTGTTATTTTGATTTAAAAAAAAAATGTAACTTTTACACACGGGTTATGCATGCCTACTTTACTCCTTTTTTCCAAGTGCCCCCATAGCATGCTGCTTGCTATGAGGGCACGCATGTGGTTGTGCTCCCAAGCTGGACTGTGTGTGTCCATAGACATACACAGCGTGGCTTGTCCCCACCCACCTCACAGGATTTGGCAAATAGCAGAAGCCAATAGCTCCTGCTGCTCTCAGTAAAGCCTGTGATTGCAAGAAGAGAGCAGAGTGGGGCTGCTGGCGGACACAAGAGTGGTGTTTCAGAGGAAACCATAGAGACTACAGAACAGCTAAACAGAAATTAACAGAACAGGAGGCTTTGCACGGGAAGGGGGGGGGGTTGGAGAAGAGTAGGCAAGTGCAAAGGAGGAATAATAGAGGAAGCATGCTCAACAAATAATGTTAAACACAAAGCTGGGGGAGATGAAAAAAAGTAGGCCGCAAGAGTTTGCTCGTAACAAAATGATTTAGCATAGGTGCATAGTATCCAATGATTTAGCACAGGTGCATAGTATCCAATGACTATATTGGTTATAATGTAATCACATGATATCTGTATATAATATCCAGACTATTTTATTCAACAGTTCCATTGCAATTATCTGGTCTCTTTGACAACACATTTCCATACTTCTGCATGCAACAGTATCGGTGTATTTTGCATGACGTCATAGGCATAGTCCTAGAACACCACATCACCATATTCAAACAACACTTTGGGGATCTGACCACTCAGATGTGACTAATCCCCAAGAAGGAGCATCACAGCAACCACAATGTAGCTAGAAGCAAAGGGGCCAAGTACAGTGAAAGAGAAGGTGATTGATTAGATTGTAGAGGAGAGCGAGGTGGTGTCAACATGGATGGAGTGCTACAGCAGAGATAAAGGAAAGCACTGGAATGACTTGATTAGAAGGAAAAGAGGGTAGGGAAGGTTGACTGCGGTTGTGGAAAAAACCAGAATGACACGACAGAGTGTTAGAATAAGGTGATGGACAAAATGAAAAAGGGAGAGGAGCAGAATGAGATCGTACAATTGATAGATTGGTTAGAAAAGTGGAAAGACTGGCCAGAAGGAAAAGAGGGAAGCAGATGAAGTAGAAGCCTTGCGACAGACTGTTTTTTTTTAAAACAAATACACAAGCACAAACCACTTCAAAATATGAATGTGTGTGAGTTAAATGTTGGTCTTTTCTCATCCTCAAAACATTCCCCACCCCCTTACCCAAATTTCCCACCTGATCTGGACAACAAATACTTTAACTGCTAATCCTACAAGACCATTGTATATGGTGTGTATGCAAATCTTCCACTATAAATAAGTTTCCGAAACAAGGCTATAACAATACTTACCAAGTTGTACATGCTACCTACTACATTGCACAAGTTAAATAAGCTAATCTCAGATGCAAGGGTGTAGTTAAAAGGCAAGGCACCCTAGCAAAATTTTAAATTGGACCCTCCCCTCAAAAAAAAAAAAAAAAAAAATTTCAGCAAAGGTCTACAGGCCTAGAAAGAAAAGGAAAAGTGTACTTTATTTAAAAATGCACAACTTGATGCCTCATTTAAAGGGTTACTGGCACCTTGCCAGTGAGGGGCGATTTGACAGGGAATCTGCAAAGCCCCCCAACCCAGTTATATTCACCTTTCCAGTTTTCCGTACTGCTCCTTCTTCCTCCACAGCTGGTGACACAATACAAAAAAAAAAGATGGATACTTATTTTTTTCAGTAGGTGGTGTCCTAAAAATGATCTATGTTGCAAATCTCTAGTTGCAATTGGCAGTCACACACATCTTTATGTAGCCCTGGCTGTTCATCCTTTAAGTTTCTCAACAGGATGTTTCACCATGGTTGCAGCTTATTCCCTCCCTGCCAGTGGGGGTCTAATGGGAATCGGGAAGCCGCCCCTTAACAATAGATACCCCCCCCCATCGTACATAATAGCCCTAGTTCTGTTTTATTCATGTAAAATTAAATAAACACACGCCGTTTTTTGATAAGTCCTTTAGGGTACATGTTAAAGGGTTGGGGACCCACATTTTTTTTTCTTGTTTTGTCTGTGGGTTTCCTCCTTAAAATTCATATCAGTATGGAATTTTGGGAAGACCCTATGCTGTGTTTTTTTTTAGTTTGGGGGGGGTGTGGTCCCTCTTTACATCCATAGTAGACCCTCATCAAAGATACATATTTTTAGGCATAACTACACACTGTTTTTTATTTTGTGTGTGCGAAAATCCCCCATTAGTATTTATAGGCTAAGGATCTGGTAGATGAAGGGAATCCACAGCTGTTTGTATACAAACAGAAGTAAATGGATGAAGCTTGCAATTTTTTTCTTTGTAAATGTCAGTTTTACTGCAGTAGGTTGTAAACATTGTACAGATGCATCACTTCACAAGCAGGTTCAGGGAATCCCCCAGGCAGATTATTTAAATGTATTTATCATTTTTAGTGTTGTCCTTTTAAAACTTTAATAAAATGTTCCCCATCAAACCAGAATTTTTTTTTTTTCGATGCATGTTCCCCACAGCAGGATCCAGCCCCTTGTCATTTGTTTTGACAATCTGTTGCCTAATGGTCATTACGGTTGTGTTTTTTTTTTTTTAAACATTCAGCTCTATTGAATTCAGTGGGGCTTGGAATCAGCACCCAGACTTTAGAGTTCTGCGAACCTGCCTAAACTAAACCCAGGTATGTTTGGCTCATCCCTAATCATCAATGGTTAGAAAAAGTGCCCCTGTTATGGTGCCAAAAATTGCTCTGGTGGCAATAGCCTG
Organism: Staurois parvus; assembly: GCF_062004578.1. Classification (NCBI taxonomy): domain Eukaryota; kingdom Metazoa; phylum Chordata; class Amphibia; order Anura; family Ranidae; genus Staurois; species Staurois parvus. The sequence goes on from NW_028318316.1 coordinate 1,968,448, forward strand.
GAAAATGGCATGACACTAGTGATCAGTGGTTGTAAAAACAATACCCCAGTTGAAAAGATATCAATTTAAAAAAAAATACATTACAGGATTCATCAAAAGAAGGAACATGAAGATGTGCAGTACAGAAGATTTAGGTACGATTGAATGTTCTGTTTAAGGTTCCATTAAAAAATGTCATTCTTTTTTTTTGTCTATTTGTGTTCCAACATTGTTTTCTGGTGGTGTGCCTCTAGGACCATTGATCCTCGCTGAACCCCAGCTTATTCTACAGCAATATAGAGAATTGGTGGTTGGAGGAGTCCCAGGGACATATGATATTCAATGTCCTTCAGATTTCAATAGTAAACTTGTATTTTACTGTCAATTCTGCATATGTACTATTCAACATTAATTATGGTAAATACTAATACTAGTGGTGATTTAATAGTAGATGCATTATGGAACCATGAGTAACACCTAGCAAGGGCATGTTTCTTTGTCATTTTTATTGTTCTTGGGTTCCAAAACAACAAGCAATTAACAAAGCATTGGAAAATTGATTGAAAATTGATATAAGCACATTTTCTGTGCATATAGTAAAAGGTTAATCATACTGCTAATCAAGATCCCAGATCTAAATAGTCTATGGTGAGAGGACTGTCAACCCATTGGTACCATACATTATAAAAGGTCTGTGGTTTCTTTCTAATTACAAAAGTCAATCTATATAATGGGAGGTTGGCATTGATCAAGCCCTTCCATGTATCTATAGAAGGGGGGGAGGGGGATTTTCTCATCCATTTCAGCAATTAATGTTTTTTTTGGGAGAGAAATAAAGGGTATGTAGTAATCATTTATCATATTTGGAAATATGTGGGACACCAAAAACTCCCAGTAGACAGTTTTTTTAGAGTGTAGAACATTGGGAAGACCAAGGCGCTGATATTCCTAATAAGTTGGTTGCATGTTCTTAGGGATCTGAACTGTTTACTACAGGTACAGCTAGCACTCTCCTCAACACCTGAATTCAGTATTAACATTTTCAAGGCTACATAGATAATTGAAAGAACTATTTTAAGCCTAGTCTGTTAGCTCTAAAAGTGTTTATATGTACAGTAGCTATGTATGTTTCTGGTATACACCTCTATTTGCTGGAATTTTGCTCTTTATGGGCAAAACTGCAGCACTTTTCTGATGTTTCTTTGCCATTTTCTACTTCCCTCACTTTCCATTTGGCTACTGTGGTGGCCCATTATAATAATGGGATGATAGTAATGTAACAAAGCAGTTAAACCTGGGCAAGCTCCTACACAGGCTCAGAATCCCTGCACTTCATACTTTTGGTGTATCTAAATTTCTAGAGCTCCTTTAGGTGGCAAGGTTTGTTTGCCATATCACTTTGATGTGTGTAGACGGGGTAAGGATTGTCTTAGCGAAGCCATTTAAAGTAGATCTAAACCCTCAGAGAAATAAAATGCATAATCTGATACAATAAATAGTCACCTAATACAGAATACCCATTTTTAACAGAGCTTTAAATCTTATACAATTTCTATGCCCAAAACATTTCTCTTTTGGATAATTTTCTTCTTCTTTTAGCTTTCTAAACCTTTTCAATCACTGTAAACCTCGACTGACAGGGGTTTTCTCCACTCTCTGCAAATGATAGGCAACAGAAGATGTAAATTGATACAAAAACACAAGAAGAGTTCAATACACAATTTTGAAGGAAATTGCACATATGAAGACTAGTATGATTATACTGTGTGTGTGTGTGTGTGTATGTATGTATGTGTGTGTATTTTTTATATTTGTGGACTCAATGGACTGATTATGGAAATATTTATAAATATATACTCCTGCGCCACAGAACAAACCCCTCCCACTAAAAAATATAAGATGCTGCTGTGCACTAGTGTAAACACTAAATCATCAAATAAACAGCGCAATACCCAACAAATGATACATAAAAAGAAAATTACTAGTATAAAAATTTGGAAGTGTCCAAAATAAATGTGTCCAACAAACTAAAAAATATAATAAATTTCACATGATATCCAAAAAAAATGAAAAACTCATAATGTGATTTAAAGTGTCCAAAATTAATGCGTCCATCAAAATATCAAAAATCATCAAAATATATATATATATATAACATTATGAAACTTTAGCCTTTTTCTTCAACTTCAAAGTGCTTCACCAAATACGAATACATTTATAATGTGATTATCCTTCTGTAATAAGTGCTTCCACCATCCACCAGTGAGAAACCAACATTAATCGCACTCACCAGCTATTGGCGAATAGTAAGCCTTTTAGGACTTTTAGGGATCCTACACCCCCTCTTAACGCCTCCAGACCTCCATTCCACCACACCAGACTAAAGATTCTTCAACTTCCTTTCTCCAAACAAAACGTTCCACCGTTGTGCCAAAAAAGAAAATATAGCATATAGTGTAATATTGCTACTAACGTCTTCTTAAATATATAATAATGATGCCAAGTCATTCATGGTATGCAGCAATATAAAAGGCTCTTTATTATGTAGCCTACAATGGCCAAACATCATCAGAAAACCATCCAGGATATACTGCAGAAATCCCACAGCTATCTGTGCAGAGGATGACCATGAATTGACAGACAGACAGCTCCCAAAATGGCCGCTGGAACGCACCTCTCAGCGTGCGTTCCACTCATCGGAAGTGACGTATGACGTTAGTAAAGTGGACCGGAAGTGCGTTGACGCGTTTCGCCCCTCCCACTGGGCATTCTCAAGACCTTGGTCTAAATTTTTATACTAGTATTTTTCTTTTTATGATTATGGAAATAGTTGCATAAGAGTGGTCACACTATTGAACTGTATAATGCATGAGCACATGAAAAAAGGTATTAATAGCAAAAGTTTATTGGTTGCAGTAGTTCACAAATCACTTTAACTCTAGTGATTGTTTTGGATATGAATTTCTGTTTTATAATAAGGTGTTTATTTAATAAAAGTATTTTGCATAATATCTTGGTAGAGTGTTTGCTATAGTGCCACATGCATTTCTATTACAATTTTAGAGTATATACTATATGCAGTATATAGATTGCTATTTTACATTGGAGTGCTGGCCAGCTTAGATTAAAATATTATAAGCGTAGAAGTTATTGAAGTCAGTTATGGGTGTGAAGTCATGGTTCCTAATCTCCTGTGTGGTCTAGATCACATAGCCCAGATCACGTGTGTACTTAATTAGATATATAATGTACCACAGTTGTGGAATCCAGGGACAGGAAACCTTTTGCCTGTGCATGGGTGGCTGTTAAAATTACACTACATACAGTTTTCCCAGGGGGTGGTAATGAAGTCAACCAATGACCTTGATTCTCTTTTCCAGAAGTAAAATCAATCTGGGCAAGATTCCTTAGGTTCCTGGAGCGCCCAAATGCCAGAAGAGTTGGTTTTTGAAAGGTATCATACAGACAGGAATCATTGGAGATAACTGTTTTCAAATGATAGCGGCATGTGTAGAATCAGAGGAAAAGGTGAGTACCACTAGAGTGTGAAAAGTATGCAGTTTAGGTTTGAATTTCAAAAGTGAGTCCATAGTACATTGTCTTGCTGTATGAGCAGCCTCGTTCAGAACCTCTTTATAGTAGTTTTCCACTAGAAAAGCAGTTGAGATCTCCTGTACTCTTTCCATGAACTGTTTTAGGGAGTTAGTAATGCACCTGGCCCTATAAAAAATTGGCTATACATTACATTAAATCCTTCTTCAGGGAAATAGATAGAAACCAGTAGCTGCTAGACAATGGGGTGGATTTACTAAAGGCAAATAAACGGTGCTCTCTGCAAGTGCAGTTGCACTCATTTCCCCCAGAGATTAGTAAATGCTGTAAAGTGCTGATAATTTCCATCATTCAAAAGGCACAGTGATGTCACACACCCTGCCAGAAGCAGCCAAAGCTAGGCTGAGAATATTCTTTGTACAGACTTTATTTTCCAGTGTTTGTAAGCTATTTGTATTTAGTGCTCACAGAAAAGTGGTCCTCCTTTTTTACACCTTGTTCATATGGGCAACAGCAGTGGATCCATAATGGATTGCTTTTCAGAGAGCAGGTGACTGGGAAGCAATATGTTGCCTCCTCACCATCTATGTTAACCATGACAAGTCTGCACCACAGTGCTGAAAACTCATGCATTACATGTAATTGCAGGTGTGGGTACAGGGCAGCTCCAATTATTGAAATGGGTTGTGTATTGCCTGCCAAACACCACAAGGGGTTTAATTTTTGCTGCAGCTATGTAAGAAAGCATTGCGGGTGCAACATGTTTACAGCCCAGAACAGCTGCATAGTTTTAGGTGGGAAGTTAGGGAAAACGTGGCAGTAAAACCTTGGCCCAGCTGCCTGTTTGTAACACCACAGGTTACTACAGCTAAATATTAGCGCGACCTTTAGGGCAGCGTTTTTCAACCACTGTGCCGCGGCACACTAGTGTTCCGTGAGATATTGTCTGGTGTGCCGTGGGAAAAATTGCAATTTCATCCGTAACATGTGGCCTCGGCTCACAAATAGACCAATCATTAGAACAGCAATGGGCAAACTACGGCCCGCGGGCCGTATACGGCCCGGCGGACCTTTTAATCCGGCCCGCGGAGCGTGATACTGTCAGGATGATCTGTCCCCCTCGACGTATCTGCGCATGTGCCGGAGATTGCCGATGGGCTGCTAATGCCTGAAACTGGCACATGCGCAGATACGTCGAGGGGGACAGATCCTCATAGGAGACAGATTTTCATGCAACACCGGAACGGCGAGAGGAACGCGCGGAGCAAAGGTAAGTGAATTGACACGGGGGGGGGGGCTTGGGGACTTAATATGGGGGATGAATTAATATGGGGGATGAATTACTATGGGGGATGAATTACTATATGGTGGATGAATTACTATGGGGGATGAATTACTATGGGGGATGAATTACTATAGGGGGGATGAATTACTATATGGGGGATGAATTACTATGGGGGATGAATTACTATATGGGGGATTAATTACTATAGGGGGGATGAATTACTATGGGGGATGAATTACTATATGGGGGATGAATTACTATATAGGGGATGAATTACTATAGGGGGGATGAATTACTATATGGGGGGCGAATTACTATGGGGGATGAATTACTATGGGGGATTAATTACTATATGGGGGATGAATTACTATGGGGGATGAATTACTATATGGGGGATGAATGACTATATGGAGGATGAATTACTATGGGGGATGAATTACTATATGGGGAATTACTATGGGGGATGAATTACTATATGGGGGATTAATTACTATGGGGGATGAATTACTATGGGGGATGAATTACTATATGGGGGATGAATTACTATGGGGGATGAATTACTATATAGGGGATGAATTACTATATGGGGGATGAATTACTATATGGGGGATTAATTACTATGGGGGATGAATTACTATGGGGGATGAATTACTATATGGGGGATGAATTACTATGGGGGATGAATTACTATATGGGGGATGAATTACTATATGGGGGATGAATTACTATGGGGGATGAATTACTATATGGGGGATTAATTACTATGCTTACTATGGGGGAATATTACTATACTTACTATGGATGACACATACACATCATTCATCTACTCTTGGTCCGGCCCCCGGGTCCAATATATGAACCCATTGCGGCCCTCAAGTCAAAAAGTTTTTCAATAAATTTATTTAACATTTTCTAATGGTGGTGTGCCTCGTGATTTTTTTCATGAAAAAAGTGTGCCTTTGCACAAAAAAGGTTGAAAAACACTGCTTTAGGGCATATATTATCATTCTAGTTATTAACATAAGAATGTCCTGTCATTCAGGCTCACTCTGACGCAGGGAAACAGTTTTTTCTTGGCTCCTAGTGAGCACCAGATACTCCATACATTAAAGCGGAACTACACTGCATCTGAACACTACAAACAGAAAATGCAATTTATTTAATTTTTATTATTCATAGCAAAATCATCATCCATCCATGTCTCCATGGATGCTGAGAAATCACTTTGAAATATACCTCCCTAGCATTTCTTGTTGTGGCCTTCTTGAGTAAGTGCAGATGATTTATGTAGCATTTACTTACATACAATCCATCTGCGCTTAGCTCAGGCATGCAGGCGGGAGGGTGTGCTTGGCTGAGAAAGACCCTCCTCCCCTCCTGAAGACTCCTAGAATGTATAAAGTAATTTGCATAGGCATGGTAACCAGGAAGTAACTGAGGAAATGTAAAAAAACAAAAAAAAAGTTTAACAAGTAAATAATAATATACTTTACCTCCCTATCTTTTTATTAATGCTAGCAGCATAAAGATTAAAAATTGTCAATGTTGATTGAGAAAGTGAAATCCACTTTAGTCTGTGAGCACACATGAAATGCTGACTTTATTATTATTAATATTATAATGCCTTTATACCCTGTGCACATTGTGCAATGGTGTGCATTTTACAACAGTTTATTTTTTTTATTGCGACCATGGGAAGACTTAATCCCCCCCCCCCTTAAGACTCTGCTGGTTTTAGAATGATTCATAGAACAAACCACAACAGTAAAAAAGTAACCAGAATAAGTTAAATGAACAACAGAAAATATTCCTTAAGGTGCTTAGAGTTGAATATTAAGTGTTTTCTTATTTTTTTTTTTGGGGGGGGGGATTTGGAGACCAATAACTGCACACAAATCATTCTCAGTGAAACTGGCACCTTCTAACATGGAAGGTATGATGGCTAGAGCACAAAGACGTTTAGTTCCTCTTTAAGGGCCCAAGGAATATTCTTAGAAACAAAACACAAAGTCTGGCACTCTAATGAATGGAGTCTGCTGTGAGATGTGGAGTTGCCAAGCATCAATATTAATTAGTCTTAGTTTCTCCCTGTAAGGTTGTAGTTGAGTCATAAATATTCAGCAGTATGTAGTATAACTCACCAGAGACCTACTTTCCCACCTATGCTCATAACAAACGAATGACAACAAATTATTTAACACATTAATCAATGAATCACTCAGTTGGATAACATACTCACCTCCTTAGACTTAAATCAAAACAATTAAAATGCCAAACAAAGGTATATATTTAGAAGATTGAAAATGCACTAAAAAGTGGAAGTAAATATTGTATTCAGTGGTGGATTAAGCAAACCTTGGGCCCTTGGCTGATTCAGTTCCCAAGAGGTCCTACTCAAAGGGTTCACAGAACTATAAAAGCAGCAAAGGAGAGAGCATATGATCCAGTGTATCATTGAACAATTATACCAATAAAGTATTCATGATCAACAAGATAACATGTTCAGTAGGTTAAAATGTGATCATTATTAAACTTATGATCAACCAGAACTCCCAGATCCTTCTCTGCCATTGATTTCCCCAGTTGTACTCCCCCTAGTATGTATGATGCATTCATATTCTTAGCCCCCAAGTGCATAATCTTACATTTATCAACATTAAACCTCATTTGCCACACTGTTGCCCAATTAAACAGTGCATTGTAAATTGAAGACATCCTGTAAGGACGTTATTCCACTGCACAGTTTGGTGTCATCTGCAAAGACTGAAATGGTATTTTTAATCCCAGACCCTATATCGTTTATAAATATATTAAAAAGTAAGGGTCCCAACACTGAACCTTGGGGTACACCACTGACAACCCCAGATCATTCAGAGTATAAATCATTAACCACTACTCTTTGAATATGATCTTTTAGCCAGTTTTCTACCCATTTGCATACAGATTTTTCCAAGCCCGTTGACTTTACCTTACACATTAGCCGTGTGTGGGGAACTGTGTCAAACGCTTTTGCAAAATCCAAGTATTCCACAGCCACCCCTCATAAAATCAGGTTTCCTCCGGGTACTCCGGTTTCCTCCCACACTCCAAAGACGTACTGGTAGGTTAATTTGCTCCTCTCTAAATTGGCCCTAGTATGTGTATGTATGAATGTAGTTAGGGACCTTAGATTGTACGCCCCTTGAGGGTTAGGGACTGATGTGAATGTACAATATATATATATATATATATATATGTAAAGCGCTGCACAAACTGACAGTGCTAAATAAGTACCTGAAATAATATGGTTTACAACTTCTGTCTTTCATGAATCCATGCTGTCTGTTGCTTAAAATTATTTTTTTTCAGCAAGAACTCATCTATGTGGTCTTTTATTAAAGTCTCCAGTATCTTCCCAAATATAGAAGTTAAACTAACAGGTCTATAATTACTTGGTAAAGATTTGAGCCCTTTTTAAATATTGTCACCACATTGGCCTTACGCCTATCCAGTGGTACTATGCCAGTCATTAAAGAGTTCTTAAATATTGAAACTATGGCTTTGAAATGACAGAGCTCAATTCTTTAACCATTAGCCGCCCGGCCAATGGCCGTTTGGCGGCTTCAAAAGTGCTTCTGCACTCCGGGTGCACGCCATTTGGCGTGCCCCCGCACATGCGCAGTTTGCGCTAATGCAGAGCGGCGCAGCGGTGCGATCTGTCACCGGCCGTGTGCCTCGGACACGGCCGATGACAGATCTGAATACCGGCCCCCGTTGCAGGTACCATGTGACCTGCTGTGACCAATCACAGCAGGTCACATGACAGTTGTATACAATGGATGGCTTCATTCATGATGCCATCCATTGTATACTAATGCCTAGCTGTGAATGGTCACAGCTAATCACATGCACATGTCATGTGATTAGCTGTGACCAAATCACAGCTAAGCACAAAAAAAAAAAAAGCTGAATGAATCCATTTCATTCAGGTAAATGCTTGCTTATAGCAAAGTATTTCTTTGCTATAAGCAAATTGTGTAAAAAAAAAAAAAAAAAAATACTGATCACTTCCCCAAAGTAGTACAATGTTACTATGGTAACATTGTACTACTTTGGTCATAGTAAAATATGAAAAAAAAATCTTAAAAAAAAATAAAAAAAGTAATACAAATTAAAAATAATAAAGAAAAAATAAATATATATATATATTTTTTTTTTTTTTCATACTGACACAAGTCAGTGTCCCTTTTCTATAAGCAAATACATCAAATAAAACCAAAAATTATAAATAAAAAAAAATATATATATATATATATATATATACAAAACTATGAAAATTGTAAAAATTATGTCCAAAGTCCCACCGTGTCCAAAATCAAAAATCAAAAAAAAATTCAAAAAAATACAAAAAAATAGTCCCCACAAGTGTAAAACGAAAAGCTTAAACTTTTTCTTCTTCTTTCATCACCAAAACCTTCTTAATACTCGCAAATCCTGATATTCATACACCTCAAAAAAGAAAAAAACTCGACATAGTGTCATACCTTAAATAATATAGAACACACGTGCCACTCGCTGTGCAGCATGCAAAATATTAACTAAAAGTGTATACTCAAAAACAAGTGTCAAAGCACATACAGATAAGTGAAATGACAATATGAGTGAAAACACATTCACATAGGATATGCAATGCAATGTTTGAAAACCACTCCACAAATAACACTGCCAGTGTATAACACCACACCCTATATATATATAAAGGTGATAGCCAAAAACCCAGATCACCACTCTCCAACTCTTATATGGATGGGTAATTACCCTATAACAGAAACAGCAGGGCAGATTGCCACTCTGGGTTACACTCTCCTCTCATTGATTTTCTCCAAAGACTAGGGTCACTTCCTCCACTTTCCTCCAGAAAACCAGTCACAATATAAAAGATATTGTTCTTTATTGGTAACTCACATAAAAATTCCGTGGTAACAGCTCCTCCTCACAAGAAGTATGCACATGGACAGGTTCAGGGAAACATTCACCGCATGTTCCCACTTCCAAGATGGCCGCGATCGCACTTCCGGTCAACGTCGATGCGTATGACGTCACGTGTCGCTGACGCGTTTCGTCACTTCCTTTGACTTTTTCAGAAGGGACCCTTATGCATTGCATATCCTATGTGAATGTGTTTTCACTCATATTGTCATTTCACTTATCTGTATGTGCTTTGACACTTGTTTTTGAGTATACACTTTTAGTTAATATTTTGCATGCTGCACAGCGAGTGGCACGTGTGTTCTATATTATTTAAGGTATGACACTATGTCGAGTTTTTTTCTTTTTTGAGGTGTATGAATATCAGGATTTGCGAGTATTAAGAAGGTTTTGGTGATGAAAGAAGAAGAAAAAGTTTAAGCTTTTCGTTTTACACTTGTGGGGACTATTTTTTTGTATTTTTTTGAATTTTTTTGGATTTTCGATTTTGGACACGGTGGGACTTTGGACATAATTTTTACAATTTTCATAGTTTTGTATATATATATATATATATATATATATATATATATATTTTTTTTTTTATTTATAATTTTTGGTTTTATTTGATGTATTTGCTTATAGAAAAGTCACATATATATTGTTTAGTTGGCCTTCAAGGGTGAAGGTAGACTACACTGTGAATGTTTACATGTTATGTGCAATTAAACCATGGCAACATCTAATGTTTGTGTAGTATTATGTTCAGCAGACTGTGTTCTTCTATTGTTGTGACTTAGATGACGTTCAGAGCACATTTTATGCCCAATTCATGCAAAACTCCACGTAATCCCAAGGGGTTCACATACTTTTTCTTGCAACTGTATTTCCTGATCTGCCTGCACTGACCCCGGCTATCCCTGACCATTCTTTTGCCTGCTCCTTTGTACTTATCTGTCTGCTTGATATCAACCCGGCATGCCTGACTCTGCTGTATTATCCTGCCTGCACCCTCACCTGACCTGTATCTTGTCAGCTACCATACTCACCTTCCTCTGCACCCACGGCTCTGCATCTGGCCTGCGTCCGGATTACTGCCATACCTGTCAGCCACCGCATCCACGCACTGGTGCTCGGTCCCAAGACCCGCATCCGGACTGCCGCTTCACCTGCTCGCTGTTGCATCTGCGTTGCTGCACCTACACCTAGCTTGTGTCCGGATCTCCTGGGCCCCCAACTACCTGCCGACAGCTGCAAGACCTACACGGCACTCCTGCCCCTCCTAGCTATGCGCCCCTGTTCCCACCTCCAGGGGCTCCAAGCGGGAGTTGTAAGAGGACGCCCTCTCTCCACTTCAGGCTCCCCAACCAGGTACGTGACCGTACCAGAAGGCCATGTCGGAGCCTGAGAGAGGGGCCTCTCCTCTGGAGGAAATTTGCCACCATATTGCGGCCCTAACACAAGCCGTCAAGGGCCTACAAGAGGGGTACAACCATCTTGAGGACCGTTTTCAGGCCCTGTCTCCACCTGCATCCTCTGCAAACACCACAGCGACACCTTCTCCAACCGTCGCTCCAGGAGCCATGGCAAGCCCTGCTGTGATGATGATGCCCCCTGAGCCTAGCGTACCTACGCCCAAAAGATTTTCTGTCGACCGCTACAAATTCAGGGCCTTTCGCAACGCATGTGAACTGTATTTTGCTTTACAACCCCGCACCTTTTCCCTAGAGACAACCAAAGTGGGATTTGTGATATCCCTTCTCCAGGGTGAACCTCAAGCATGGGTCCACCACTTACTGGAGAAAGCAGATGCCAAACTGACCTCCCTGAGTGGGTTCTTCGAAGCTATGGCACAGCTTTACGACGATCCCCAGCGATCTGCATCTGCGGAAGCTGCACTGCATTCTCTTCAGCAGGGCAGCAGAGGACTATGTAACAGAGTTCCGGCGCTGGAGCGCTGACACCAGTTGGAATGACGCTGCCCTACGCTACCAGTTTCGCTTAGGCCTTGCTGAACCCCTGAAGGATGAGCTAGCCCGAGTCAGTTTACCCAATACCCTGGAGGAACTCATCAATCTGGCCATACAAATTTATCGCCGACTCAGAGAGCGAAGGTTAGAAAGATCGGCAGGCCAAGTCCGCCCCACATGGATGCTACCCAGGGTACCATCTCCAATGAGTATGTCACCAACCAGCCCTGCCTCACCACCCGCTTCTGACAGATCGGAGCCCATGCAAATAGGGATGCTATGAACCACACTCACTCTGGAGGAACGGCAACGCAATTTATGTCTCTACTGTGGAGAACCTGGACACTATATATGGAATTGCCCTGCGAAATCACGTAAGTCTCTGACCACCCTGCCTGCTGAAATACCCGCTACCAACCCTGCTCAGCTCACCATCTCCATTTAATTTCAGCTTTTGGGAAGAACGTTGTTGGTCACTGCTATAATTGATTCCGGGGCCTGCAGTTGCTTCATTGGTGCAACCTTTGCTCAGCAACATCGGATACCCTTAAGGGCTAAAAATCAGAAAATGAAGGTATTTGTCATGTACTCGCTAACTGTAGTTCTATGGATCCACAGTCCGGGATTCCCCAGGGCGCGGAGTCTAAGCCCCAGTCTGCTTGTTCACCAGAGCCCCTGATGGTGGGGATGGACTTGGAGCAGGCTGAGACCAGGTCACGGCCCCCGGGTACACCCAACTGTAGTAAAGAGGATCGCCAGCGGGACGTAGCTGGATAAGAGCCTGATGTGAAGAGGCAGGGCAGACCTGAGCGGTAAACGGATGGATCTGTGCAGGTTGGATGGATGCGGGCACACCGTGAAGCAAGTAGCAGAGTCAGACAGGCCGGGTCAGTAACTGTGGAGGCAGAACGGAACAGAGCAGCAGGCAGAGGATAGTCTGGTCACAGGCCAAGTTCAGCAACAGGAGGTCAGACGATCAGGAGCAGGCAGAAGAGTGGTCAAAGGCAAGCCAGGGGTCAGGGCAGGAGACTGTCAGCAGTAATCAGGATCAGGCTGGGTTCAGCAACAAGGTACACTCACAGGATCAGAACACAAGCAGAGGATCAAGACCATACCGCAACTTGGACATTGCAATGGCCAGTTTAAATAGCCCGCCCGGCGCCGACAGGCACGCCTGGGTTCTAGTGCCTGCCCGGCGCCATCATTGGTGACAGGCGCACCTGGATCCTAGTGCCCGCCTGTCTGTATGTCTTGTCGGGATCCTAGGCATGTGCAGATTCGTGCACCGCAGTGATCTTCTCGTTCCCTGACAGTAATCCTGAGTGATGGATCCAATATTAAATCCGGGGCAGTCACACAGGAAACGATCCCACTTCCTGTGATAATATCTCCATCGGATCACAAGGAACTCTTATGCCTGGATGTCATTGCATCCCCACTATTCCCAGTCATCTTAGGGATCCCATGGTTACAGGCCCATAACCCTGGAGTAAATTGTGTTATCTGGTAAAGTGGACTTTAAATCGGCTTACTGCCATGAACACTGCTTTCCTCAAAGTCCTGCTCCGTCCGGGCGTCTGTTGTGCATGGAAAGCGATACCGAGGTAGGCCAGATGGTCCTGGCAGCATACCATGACTTCTTAGACGTTTTCAGCAAACGTGGTGCAGACAACCTTCCACCTCAGGCTGTACGATTGCCCAATTGAACTGCTACCTGGAGCTGAGATCCCCTTTGGTCAGATCTTTCCACTATCGGAGTGTGAGTTAGAAGCATTAAAGGACTATATTGACGATAACCTCAAAAAGGGGTTCATCCACCCCTCCACCTCTCCAGCCGGGGCAGGAATCTTCTTTGTTGAAAAGAAAGATCATTCCCTCCGTCCGTGTGTAGACTACCGGGAATTAAACAATATCACGGTAAAGAATCAGTACCCTCTGCCACTAATCCCAGAACTCTTCCAGAGGCTCAGAGCGGCAACCGTATTCACTAAACTCGACTTAAGAGGAGCCTACAATCTCGTAAGGATCAGAGAAGGCGACGAGTGGAAAACAGGCTTCTGCACCAGGTTTGGGCACTATGAATACTTAGTTATGCCCTTCGGGCTATGCAACGCCCTGCAACCTTCCAGCATCTCTCTTCAGGGATTTCTTGGACGTTTTCGTGGTCGTGTATCTCGATGACATCCTGATCTTCTCTGCATCCATCGAGCTTCACCAGGATCATGTACGGAGAGTCCTTGGTTGCCTCCAATTACATGGACTTTATGCCAAACCAGAGAAATGCGAGTTTGAACGCCAGAGCATTCAGTTGCTGGGGCTAATTATCTCCACGGAAGGCTTTAAAATGGATCCTCAGAAAGTTTCTGCCATACTGGAATGGCCTGCACCGACAGATAAAACAGGAATACAGCGCTTCATAGGCTTTGCCAACTTCTATAGAAGATTCATCAGGGGATTCTCGGCGATCATCACTCCTATCACTCAACTGACCAAACAGGGAATCCGATTCCGTTGGACATCAGAGGCTCAAGATGCCTTTGAATCATTAAAGAAACGTTTTACATCAGCACCCATATTAAGCCACCCAGATCCAGTACTACCCTTTGTGGTAGAAGTTGATGCCTCGGAAAGTGCTGTTGGGGCGGTTCTATCGCAGCAACAAGGTCTAAAACGTCTGCTTCATCCTGTTGCCTTCTTTTCCAGAAAACTATCCCCGGCAGAGAGAAATTACGATGTAGGGGACCAGGAATTGCTGGCCATCAAATCAGTCTTGGAAGAATGGAGGTACCTGTTAGAGGCAGTAGCACAACCCATCATGATCTACACCGATCACAAGAACCTGGAGCCAGGTGGGCACTTTTCTTTTCTAGATTCAGTTTCCATATCACTTACAGACCAGGCTCCAAGAATGTCAAACCGGATGCCCTGTCTAGGATGTTTGATGATCCTAAGGATCCACCTACCCCTGATACAGTGCTCTCAGCAGGTAACTTCTGCCTCCTACAACCTGATCTTTTTTCACAGATCCAGCAGGCATCTGTTGGGGCTCCGCTCCCTCCAGGAATAACCCTGTCCTCCAGAGAAGGATTGCTTTGGTCAGGAAACAGAATTTTTGCACCCGAAACTACCCGACTGGCAATTTTAGGGCTTGCCATGATCATCCGCTGGCAGGACATTTCGGGGTCCACAAGACCCTAGACTTGGTACAGCGTCTGTTCTGGTGGCCTGAGTGGGAGAAAGATTTCAAGGCCTACGTGAATTCTTGTCCCACATGCACCTGAAACAAGGGCAATAGGAGTAAGACCTGGAGATTATTAAGGCCTCTACCAGTTCCTGACCGTCCTTTGAGGATGATATCGATGGATTTTATCGTTGAGCTGCCTCTATCGGAAGGATGTTCAGCCATCTTAGTTCCAGTAGATCGGTTTTCCAAGAAGGCTCACTTCATTGCCCTGAAAAGGGTACCGTCTGCAGCAGAAACAGCCCAAGTCTTTATAAAAGAAGTGGTGAGGCGCCATGGTGTTCCAGGGAACATTGTTTTGGATCGAGGGGTGCAGTTCACTTCAAAATTCTGGAAACCCCTTTGTGAAAAGTTGAAGGTGAGACTCTCACTTTCTTCAGCCTATCACCCTCAGACCAACGGCCAGACAGAGAGAACCAACCAGACCTTAGAGCAGTATATCCTATGTTTCACATCTTTCTCTCAAGATGATTGGGTATCACTTTTACCCTTGGCGGAATTCGCTTACAATAATGCAAAACACTCGGCCACAAGACAATCTCCCTTCTTCTCGAACTATGGATTTCACCCTGCATTTATTTCCAACTTAATACCTGAATCGGCGATCCCAGCAGTCCAGGATACCTTTGAATTCCTGCAGCAGAATAACAAGATGCTACAGGAGACAATCTCAAAGGCCCAGCTGGATAACAAGAGATTCTTTGACAGAAAGAGGAAAGGAGACTTAGTCCTGGAACCTGGAGAAGAGGAATGGTTGTCAACAGCCAATCTAAGATTAACCTGTCCCTCAAAGAAGTTAGGCCCCAAATTTGTGGGTCCTTTTCCCATAAGGAGGAGAATTAATGATGTAGCATATGAGCTCATACTACCAGCTTCATTGAAGATCCATCCTGTATTCCATATATCATTGCTCAAGACTACAGTCTCGAACCCCTTCCCAGGTCGGGAATTGGGGCCATCTGAACCAGTAATCATCGATGGCGAGTGTCAGGAATGGACTGGCCAGCAATGGTGGGACTCACCTGCCTTATGGGCTGCAGTACCAGGGCTGGCCAGCGGGTGCTCCCAGCAATTAGAGACTCAACCTTGCAGCCAGCCAAACACCTGAAACTGCTTATGCTGGTGTATTTAAGGGATGGCCAGACCTGCAGACTCAGCCTTGGTGTGTGTTTCTCCTGGGCCCTGTATCCTATTCCTGCGTTCCTGTTCCTGTCTGATTCGTTGCTGACCCTGCTCTGATCCCTGGCTTTGTCTGACCATTCTCCTGCTCTGATCCCTGGCTTTGTCTGACCATTCTCCTGCTCTGATCCCTGGCTTTGTCTGACCATTCTCCTGCTTTACCCCATACGTTCTGACCTCCTGTTTATGATCCGGCCTGCCTGACGACGCTTGCATTGTATGTTTTGTTATCTGTGGGTGGTTTGGTTTGGTTCGTTTGCACTGTGTTATGTTTTAGTATTGCACTGCGTTTATGTTTGTATTGTTAGTCTTTAATAAATTATATTGTTTATAACTTATCTGAAGCCTGCGTTTCCCTGCGTCAGTCACATACCTCTGGTCATACCCTGGAGCCCTGACATTACACCAAGGCCCATCCTGACCAGAAGTGGCTGCACAGGGAAGCCATCTTGGTTTGTTGATGGGAAGGATGGATCTTGATGAGGTTGTGTATTTATATCTGCTAGTGTTTGATGACAGAGAATATGCTTATCAAACTCTGAAGGAGTATCCCAGGGATGAACTGCTAGAATGTATACGGCTCGCTCATGTTCTAGTAGATCAGGGCACAGAATTCTCTGAGGTGCAGCCATTGATTCAGGTTTGTGCGGAGTTGGTTTCATCTGGTACCCCCGAATGCAGGGATGAATTTTTGCCGCCATTTAGTGCCGACCAGGTAGAGTCCCTGGTGTGGTTATTAGAGGATGATGTGGATTACTTTCTGGAGCGTTATTCTGCATGTTCACCACAGATACTAAGAGATTGTATAAACGCAGTGCAGTCATTGACCAGACAGGCTTTGTGTAAGCTGAGCTTTGTTCAACCCATACTGCAGACATGGACAGATTTGTTGCACCCAGCCTCAGTCAGCTTGCAAAAACCCAGTCCTGCTTCTAATCTATTTCCTCAAAGCTCTATTCCTGCATTCCCAACAGCTCCTCCTGCCCTGCTATCTACCGCATGTCAGTACCCTGTTCCCACTCGCTGCACCTATCCTGCCTTTAACCCTGTAAAGAAGTCCTCTGTAGCAACTGTTCACTCCCCTGTTCCATCCTCCAGCTCTTCTCTGTCTCCAGCTGCTCCATTCGTTTGCAGACCTGCATTTACTTGCAGTGCTCCAGTAGTTAAAACCAGAAAAAAGCGAAAATTCTTTCCAACCAGTACCATCCTGCCAGTATCCAAACCGGTCAGCCTGCCGTCTGAGAACCGGCCTTCCGTGGTTCAGCCTGGTGCCTCGGCACCCGCACTTCAGCCTGAGGTCTGTACCCAGCCTGATGCCTGTACCCAGCCTGATGCCTGTACCCAGCCTGATGCCTCTACTCAGCCTGATGCCTCTACTCAGCCTGATGCCTCTACCCAGCATGATGTTTCTACCCAGCCTGATGAACTGATCCAGCCTGATGATCCTATTAGGCCAGTTGACCCGATGCCCGCTGTCGAGCCAGACGATCCAATGCCTGGTGACCCGGTGCCCACTGCCTTGCCAGATGACGCGGTGCCCGCTGGCAAGCCAAATGACCTGATGCCTGGTGACCCAGTGCCCGCTGTCATACCTGGTGACCCGATGCCCGCTGTCGAGCCAGACAATCCGGTACCTGATGACCCGGTGCCCGCTGTCGTGCCAATTGACTCAGAGCCCACTGTCGTGCCTGGTGACTTGGTGCCCACTGCCTTGCCAGATGACGCGGTGCCCGCTGGCAAGCCAAATGATCTGATGCCTGGTGACCCAGTGCCCGCTGTCATACCTGGTGACCCGATGCCCGCTGTCGAGCCAGACAATCCGGTACCTGATGACCCGGTGCCCGCTGTCGTGCTAATTGACTCAGAGCCCACTGTCGTGCCTGGTGACTTGGTGCCCACTGCCTTGCCAGATGACGCGGTGCCCGCTGTTGAGCCAAATGACCTGATGCCTGGTGACCCGATGCCCGCTGTCCAGCCAGACGATCCAGTGTCTGACCCAGTGCCCGCAGTCATGCCAGTTGACTCGGAGCCCACTGCCTTACCAGATGACGCGGTGCCCGCTGTCGAGCCAAATGACCTGATGCCTGGTGACCCGATGCCCGCTGTCCAGCCAGACGATCCAATGTCTGACCCAGTGCCCGCGGTCATGCCAGTTGACTCGGAGCCCACTGCCTTGCCAGATGACGCGGTGCCCGCTGTCGAGCCAAATGACCTGATGCCTGGTGACCCGATGCCCGCTGTCCAGCCAGACGATCCATTGTCTGACCCAGTGCCAGCGGTCATGCCAGCTGACTCGGAGCTCACTGTCGTGCCTGGTGACTCGGTGCCTGTCGCTCCGCCTGGGGGTCCGGCGCCCGCCGCTCCGCCTGGGGGCCCGAGACCTGTCGCTCCGCCTGGGGGTCCGGCGCCCGCTGCTCCGCCTGGGGGCCCGAGACCTGTCGCTCCGCCTGGGGGCCCGAGACCTGTCGCTCCGCCTGGGGGTCCGGCGCCCGCCGCTCCGCCTGGGGGCCCAAGGCCTGTCGCTCCGCCTGGTGGTCCGGCGCCCGCCGCTCCGCCTGGGGGCCCGATGCCTGTCGCCCCGCCTGGGGGCCTGATGCCTGTCGCCCCGCCTGGGGGCCCGATGCCTGTCGCCCCGCCTGGGGGCCCGGCGCCCGCTGCTCCGCCTGGGAGCCCAATGCCCGCCGCCCCGCCTGGGGGCCCGGTGCCCGTCGCCCCGCCTGGGGGCCCGGTGCCTGTCGCCCCACCTGGGGGCCCGGTGCCTGCTGCTCCGCCTGGGGGCCCGGTGCCTGCTGCTCCGCCTGGTGGCCCGCTGCCTGCTGCTCCGCCTGGGGGCCCGGTGCCTGCTGCTCCGCCTGGTGGCCCGCTGCCTGCTGCTTCGCCTGGTGATCTGATGTGCCTCTGCCCGGAGTCCAGCCCGATGTGCCTCTGCCCGGAGTCCAGCCCGATGTGCCTCTGCCCGGAATCCAGCCCGATGTGCCTCTGCTCGGAGTCCAGCCCGATGTGCCTCTGCCCGGAGTCCCGCCCGATGTGCCTCTGCCCGGAGTCCAGCCCGATGTGCCTCTGCCCAGAGTCCAGCCCGATGTGCCTCTGCCCGGAGTCCTGCCCGATGTGCCTCTGCCCGGAGTCCTGCCCGATGTGCCTCTGCCCGGAGTCCTGCCCGATGTGCCTCTGCCCGGAGTCCTGCCCGATGTGCCTCTGCCCGGAGTCCTGCCCGATGTGCCTCTGCCCGGAGTCCAGCCCGATGTGCCTCTGCCCGGAGTCCAGCCCGATGTGCCGCTGCCCGGTGTGCCTCTGCCCGGTGTGCCGCTGCCCGGTGTGCCGCTGCCCGATGTGCCTCTGCCCAGAGTCCTGCCCGGTGTGCCGCTGCCCGGAGTCCTGCCCGGTGTGCCAGTCTTTGATATCCCGCCAGTTACCAGACCCGGACGGTGGAACATTTTGCCCAGCTAGGACTGTTTGGAGCGTCCTGAGGCCGCTCCTTGAGGGGGGGTGCCTGTCGCCCCGCCTGGGGGCCCGGCGCCCGCCGCTCCGCCTGGGGGCCCGATGCCCGCCGCCCCGCCTGGGGGCCCGGTGCCCGTCGCCCCGCCTGGGGGCCCGGTGCCTGTCGCCCCACCTGGGGGCCCGGTGCCTGCATCTCCGCCTGGTGGCCCGCTGCCTGCTGCTTCGCCTGGTGATCTGATCTGCCCGGTGTGCCTCTGCCCGGTGTGCCTCTGCCCGGTGTGCCGCTGCCCGATGTGCCTCTGCCCGGAGTCCTGCCCAGTGTGCCGCTGCCCGGAGTCCTGCCCGGTGTGCCAGTCTTTGATATCCCGCCAGTTCCCAGACCCAGACGGTGGAACATTTTGCCCAGCTAGGACTGTTTGGAGCGTCCTGAGGCCGCTCCTTGAGGGGGGGGGTACTGTCAGGAATGGACTGGCCAGCAATGGTGGGACTCACCTGCCTTATGGGCTGCAGTACCAGGGCTGGCCAGCGGGTGCTCCCAGCAATCAGAGACTCAACCTTTCAGCCAGCCAAACACCTGAAACTGCTTATGCTGGTGTATTTAAGGGATGGCCAGACCTGCAGACTCGGCCTTGGTGTGTGTTTCTCCTGGGCCCTGTATCCTGTTCCTGCGTTCCTGTTCCTGTCTGATTCGTTGCTGACCCTGCTCTGATCCCTGGCTTTGTCTGACCATTCTCCTGCTCTGATCCCTGGCTTTGTCTGACCATTCTCCTGCTCTGATCCCTGGCTTTGTCTGACCATTCTCCTGCTTTACCCCATACGTTCTGACCTCCTGTTTATGATCCGGCCTGCCTGACGACGCTTGCATTGTATGTTTTGTTATCTGTGGGTGGTTTGGTTCGTTTGCACTGTGTTATGTTTTAGTATTGCACTGCGTTTATGTTTGTATTGTTAGTCTTTAATAAATTATATTGTTTATAACTTATCTGAAGCCTGCGTTTCCCTGCGTCAGTCACATACCTCTGGTCATACCCTGGAGCCCTGACAGCGAGGAAGAATATGAGGTCAAAACCATTGTTGACTGTAGGAGAAAGAGGAATAAACTCCAATATCTAAGTGGAAAGGGTATGGTCCTGAAGACAATTTGTGGCAGCCAAAGTCTAATATCCATGCCAAAGAGTTAATCTAGGCATTCAAGCGCAGGCATCCCGAAAAGATGGCCCAGTTGGGCATCCGGAGGCTGCGCTTAGGGAGGTGGCACTGTCAGGGATCCCCTCGGGCCGTGGCAGTGCGAGTGCGCAGGCGTGGCAGCATGTGGCCGCACATGCGCGGTAGCCCCGCGCATGCGAAGTGAGCATACACGTTACGCTAGGCAGGCTATTTAAACCTGTAAGTAGTAAAATCAAATGCCTTCTGGTCTTATACGTCCTGCATACATTTCCTGATCCTGATACCTGTATTCTGCATTACCCGAATAAGAGAGAACTCCTCCTGCACTGACCCCGGCTATCCCTGACCATTCTTTTGCCTGCTCCTTTGTACTTATCTGTCTGCTTGATATCGACCCGGCTTGCCTGACTTCGCTGTATTATCCTGCCTGCACCCGCACCTGACCTGCATATTGTCAGCTACCATACTCACCTTCCGCTGCACCCACAGCTCTGCATCTGGCCTGCATCCGGATTACCGCCATACCTGTCAGCCACTGCATCCACACACCAGTGCTCGGTCCCAAGACCCGCATCCGGACTGCCGCTTTACTTGCTCGCTGCTGCATCTGCGTTCCTGCACCTACACCTGGCTTTTGTCTGGATCTCCTGGGTCCCCAACTACCTGCCAACAGCTGAAAACTACACTGCTCCTGCCCCTCCTAGCTCTGCGCCCTGTTCCCACTTCCAGGGGCTATGAGCGGGAGTTGTAAGAGGACGCCCTCTCTCCAACCAGGTACGTGACACTGCTACCCAGATGTTCTTTTTTATAGACATTTGTAATAAGCTCTGCATGGTTTGAGATTACCAGGTCCAGCACAGCATCATTCCTAGTAGGGGCCTCTATGAACTGTACCATAAAATTTTCCTGTTTGTAGGTTTTAAAATTTTTGCTCTTTTAAAATTTTTGCTCTTTAACTGTTCCTGCAGTATCATTACTCCAGTCAATTTACGGGTAGGTAAGAATCCCCCATTTTTATTACTGTCCCAGCCCTTGCAGCCCTTTAAATCTGTGCAAGTAGCTGAGTCTCCACCTCCTCATTAACACTGGGAGGCCTATAACAAACTCCAATAATTACCTTTTGTAGTATGCACCCCCATGTGCAGTTCCACCCATAATACTTCAGCCTCATCACACTCTCCATCAACTAGGTCTTCTTTCACATTCTCTCTGAGATCACTTCTCACATAGAGACAGACTCCACCACCTTTCCTATTTACCCTGTCTCTCCGAAAGAGAACATAGCTAGAAATATTAATGGACCAGTCATGTGAAGAATGAAGCCAAGATTCAGCCATACCAATTAAATCCTAGTTCTCTTCATGCACCAAAGCTTCCAACTCACCTATTTTCAGGGAACAAGAAGATCGCTGCAGCACATGAATCTGCACAGGTGCAGGATCCCGACAAGGCATACAGGCAGGCGGGTACAAGGACCCAGGCGCGCCTGTCACCAATGACGGAACTGCAGGCACTAGGACCCAGGCGTGCCCGTCGGCACTGGGCAGGCTATTTAAGGAGCACCTCAATGATGATTCACTGCTGACTGGTCTTCAGCTTCCCCCTGTGTCCTGCTGTTCCTGTGCGATTCCTTTGGTGCTGACCTGGCTTGTTCCTGACCCGACTCTGATTGCTCTCCTGCTCCTGGTTCCTGATTTCGGCTCTGCTCCTGACTTTGGCTTCTCCTACTGATTCTGTACCTTGCTGCCCGACTGTTGATGACTTTGGCTTCCTTTGACCCTGCTCCTGTCCTGTGTCCTGGCTACCTACCTGCTCTGTTGCACATTAGGCATTATCCAGAACCTGCTCTATCTGCTATTACAATACTCAAAGCAGAGGATACACTGCCTTCTCAGGACATCATCTGCAAGAGCCACAAGCAACCACCTCAGGCGCTCTTGTCCCCCTGGTCCCTAGACTCCCTCTGTTCCAACCTCAGCGGGGTCATGGCTAGTTACACAAGTGAGGCCAACCTCGTCAATTCAGTCTCCTATCAGGTACGTGACACCTATTTTGCTTGGCAGACTTCTGGCATTTGGTGAACAAACACTTTAATTAATTTTACCAATCTCTATATCATTTATTAATAAATTAAAAAGAATAGACCCCAGGACAGAGCCTTGGGGTACTCCTCTTACCACTCCAGACCACTCTGAGTGCTTGCTATTTATTACCACCCCTTTTACTTTCCCTGTAACCAGTTTTCTATCCAGGTACATATACTATGGTCCAAGCCAACAGACCTGAATTTGTAAATTAAGCGTTTATGAGGAACTGTATCAAATGCTTTTGCAAAATCCAGATATACTACGTCCACAGGCCTTCCTCTATCTAGATGTCAGCTCACCTCCTCGTAGAATGTTAACAGATTGGTCTGGCAAGAATGGTCCTTTATAAATACATGCTGATTACTACTATTGCTACTATTTTCAAGTGCAAATTTTTGGATCTAGATCTTATCATCCCTTCCAATAGTTTACATACTATTGATATTAGGCTGACTGGCCAGTAGTTTCAAGGTACTGTATATATAATTTTTGCTCTTTTTTTCAATATTTGTACCATGTTTGCCTTTCTCCAATCAGCTGGTACTATACCAGTTCTTAAGCTGTTTATATAAATTAGGAATAACGGTCTGGCTAAAATGGTACTCAGTAGTTTAAATGACCCTCACAAGCTCATATGCATGCTGACAATGTCAGGGCATGTTCTTAATGAGACGACGGATGGTGTCCTGGGGTATTTCCTCCCAGATCTGGACCAGGGCATCATTGAGCTCCTGGACAAACTGAGGTGCAATGTGGGGGTGTCGGATGGACCGAAACATGTTTTCTCAGATGTGTTCTATTGGATTTAGGTTGGGCAAGAGTGGGGGCCATTCAATGAGGCCGGGCATTGTCATGCACCAGGAGGAATGCAGGACTCACTGCACCAGCGTAGGGTCTGATAATGGGTCCAAGGATTTCATCCTGATACCAAATGGCAGTTGGATTGCCGTTTTCTAGCCTGTAGAGGTCTGTGTGTCCCTCCATGGATATGCCTCCCCAGACCATCACTGACCCACCACTAAAATGGTATGCTGAACTATGTTACAGGCAGCATAACATTCTTCATGGCTTCTCCAGACCCTTTCACGTCTGTCACATGTGCTCAGGGTGAACCTGCTCTCATCTGTGAAAAGCACAGGACGCCAGTGGCGGACCTGACAATTCTGGTGTTCAATGGCAAATTCCAATCAAGCTCTATGGTGCCAGGTAGTGAGCACAGGGCCTACTAGAGGATATCGAGCCCTCAAGCCTTCTTCGTGAAGTCTTTTTTTGATTGTTTGGTCAGACATTCACACCAGTGGTCTGCTGGAGGTCATTTTGTAGGGCTCTGGTAGTGCTCATTCTGTTCCTCCTTGCACAAAGGACCAGATACCGTTCCTGCTGATGGGTTAAGGACCTTTCTATGGCCCCGTCTCTGCATAGCAGAGCTGTACAAAGCAGTGTGCTTACAGTAGAAAGCACTCACACAGCATACAGTGGAACAGCACACAGTTAACGCTTTGATTGCCCCATATGTTATCCCCTTCCTACCCAGTGCCATTAGTAGTATGATTGCTTTTGATTAGCACTGATCACTGTATTGGTGTCACTGGGGATGTCGGTGACACCAAGTCGGTTCCTCCCAGTGTCAGAATCCCTGCTGCAGTCCCACTATAAGTCGCTGATTGCCGCCATTACTAGTATTAGAAAAAAAAAATTACAGTATATATACTGCCATTTCTAAATGCTATAACTTTCACGTAAACCAATTAATTTACACATATTGGGATTTTGTTTTTTAGCAAAGACCTGTAGCAAAATACATTTTGGCCTAAATTTTATGACAAAATTTGATTATTTTTTTTTAAATGGACATGTTTAATAGCAAAAAGTCAAAAAGTTTTTTTTTTTTATTCTTCTCAAAGTTGTTGGACTTTTTTTTTGTTTTTATAGTGCAAAAAATAAACACACAAATGAACAAATACCACCGAAAGAGAGCCCTATTTTTAGGGGGAAAAAAGATGTAAATTTCATGTGGGTATAGCGTTGCATAACCGTGCAATTGTCAGTTAAAATAATGCAGTGTTGGATCACAAAAAATAGCCTGGCCAGGAATGGGGGTAAATCCTCTGGAGGGCAAGTGGTTATAAAGTGTTCTTTAAATTTTTTTTGGGGCAGTGTACATTGTCACTAGCCTGAATTTAGTGCTGCTAAGCTGTAGTCAGCCCGAGCTGTAATTGATAGTTCTGCTTTCTCTCAGGTTTTCCCTCAGTGTTATTATTTGCTTCTGCCTGATGCTGAGGAGTATCCCTGGCAATAGCGTAAGAGGATATAATAATAATATACACACTTACTTTTACAAGGGGACTACAGCACAGAGAGCATAATTATTTGCTTCGTCCCTGTGCTTTCTATTGTGTGACCTGCACCATGCTGTAGAAATGTGTGTGTAATAAATATATATATATATCTACACAATATTCTACATTCCTCCAGGTACAGTGTATAACATATTTAGGAGTGAATTCCCAATTCACCGGTGATACAATCCAGATTACAAAATATAGATTGTTCTAAAAAATGTATATAAAGTTGTGCACACTATTTAATGAAATTATGTAATAATTTATAGGGTATTTTTAATATTACCAATTGAACATTTTCACCAGGGCCGTCTTTAATGTGTTACTAAACCCACAACAATAAAATCAGTCTGTATATGCAGTAAAGCATGCTTGTTATACTCACTGTGGAATCTCAGGGGTTAATCCTTTGCATTGTGTAAAAAGGTTGTTTGATCCTGACTTCTCCTGTCCTCCCCTTCTTCCAGTGTTCCCCTCTTATCTCCTGATAAGACATTGTGTGGAGATACTCTGCACATGTTCAGTTTGGTGTGTATTGCTAGAGAGTTTTTTTTCCCTTTTAAAGAGCGCATGTGATCAGCACAGGGCCAATCACCACTGTCCAGACAGAGGTCAGGGGCTCTGCATGCTCCTACAAGCTCTAACCAGTGCTCTGCTGGACACTGATAGAAGTCCCAAGACTACTCCAACTGCTGATGAGAAAAGGTTTTTAGCAGTTTATATTTACTAAAATAATTGCATTTCCATGATCTGTATACTGTGGGAAATCAGATATAGTAAATGCAGGGTCCTGGGTTTAGTAACGCTGGGCAAAAGAGGCAACTGCCCCGAACCCATTCATTATTGTGGGGCCCAGAGCAGCTGCCCCTTGAGCCTCTAGTCATAAAGTCCTGATCCGCTGGCAGCGGGGAGCAGGGCAGCTGAGCTAAATTCAGGCTGCGGGCAGGATGATAATGCCTTACAATGCCTATCATCACATGGCAAGTGGGTAGCCCTGGAGATGGAGGATGCAGGGAGGGAAGCAGTGCAAGGGTGGCTAGGACCGAGAGCTTGGGAGGAAGAAGACCTCCACCACCTCTCTGACCCCTGAAGAGGCGAGTAGCAGCAGGTGCAGCATCTCCGGTTCTTCCAAAAACCTCCTCTCCACTCCCAGCTCCAAAATCAACAAGAGGGTAGGCTGACTGGGGAGCCAGAGGATGAGGATGGGCGGGAGGTAGGTATTAGGCATCAAAGACACCTACCCACAGACAGGGAGGGGGCAAATGAGGGACTGCAGCCAGGGGCAGGGATATGGATGTCTCTCTCTTTCCCCCCTCACTCACCCCCTTCTCTCTTTCCCCTCTCTCTCACCCCCTCACTCTCACAGCCTCCTCTTTCTCCCTCTCCCTCTCATCCCTCTCTCTCTTTCACCTCCCCCACCCTCCTCTTTCTCACCCCCTCCCTCTTTTACCACCCCCTCTCTCATCCCCCTCTCTATCTCGCGCCCCCTCACGTGCAGGCAGTGGGAACTGACTGGCCACTGACTGATAGGTGACAGTAAGTGATACTGATCCCATTCCCCTCCCCCCCACCCCCATGCACTGCTACTCTTCCCATCACCTTCCCACTACTGCCACTGATTCCATCAACCCCTCACCACTGTCATTGATCTCCCCCCCCCCCAGAACTGCTACACATCCCATCCCCCTCCAACACTGCTACTGCTACCGCCCCCACACCACCACTGCCACTGAATACAGACCCCCAGCAACCAATGGGTGAGCGGTAATGATGTGCCATAACCCCTGGCAAGCAATCGCAATTGCTGCCTGATCTGCTGCAGTAAACTGATTTTCAGTCTAGCTGCTATACATTGTATGTCTCAGAGCTGGTGGAGAGTGAAATTGCATGCATGCAGGGGGGCTCCAAGACAATGTTTGCTCATGGTCAAATCAAAGATAGCCCTGATTTTTTTACTAATAACTTTCAATTATACTGCAAGAGTGAGTCTAGATCAATGTTTCTTAACCTTTTTACCATGGAGGAACCCTTGGCGAAAGGTTTGCGATCTTGGGAAAATTTTCAGATCTGCAACTCACAGAACATTGGATCTGATCAGCGAGCTGTAGATATAACCACAATTAGCAAACACATTCAGAGCAGCGCAGGGAAGCTGGAAGCTACTGATGTAACATGTTATTTATCTTTGATTCCTGCTATCCCTCCTCACATCCATCCAAGGTGATATCACATACAAGAGCCTGGGACAGACAGAAGAGGAGGACCTGTGGGGAACAGTAGAGTAATTAACAGTATGCTTTTCTGCCCCACTCTGCAAATCCATAATACAAGGTTTCTCAAACGGGGTTCCACCGCAAATCAATACTGTTGTGAGGTATATTTGCCGAATGTTGTTTTCAGTATGCACTGATTGTGTGCATTGCTACCTGATGCCTTCTCTGGAGTTGCGACTCCTGTGAACTCAGAGGGTGACATCAAGAGGAGTGCAGGGAGCGGGAGCACATGGCTGGATCAGGCGGTGACCTCCTGTATATGGCAGCAATGAATGCAGACTGCAGAGAGGGGGAGCAGGGGCATGTGGCTGGATGAGACTGACTGTAGCAGGGTGTGAGATCATAATAGCTTTATGTACAGCTATGGCATAACATACAGCTATTATGATCTCACCTTCTGCTACATTCAGTCTCATCCAGCTGTGTGCCCCAAAACCCCCCGCCCCCTCTGAAGTTTGCTTCACTGCTGCCATGAACTAGATGTCACTTACTGCCTTAGCCATATGCTCACTCTTTCTGCTCGACCGCAAAGACTGTATTCACTGCTGCCCTATATACATAGTGCTTGACTCTCTGTCCCCCTCCCCCTGCACTCTGGATCACACTGTTGCCATACAAAGACTCATCAGGGGATCTCGCCTACCTATCCAGCCATGGACTCATGCTCTGTTCTCCCTCCCAAAGTTTGTGATCATGCTGCCATTAGAAGTCCCCTCCTCCTTCACCTCCCACTCTGTGCACTACTCCCGGCACCTCCCTCTGAGTTAACAGGAGCCAGAACTACATAGGAGGCATCAAGTATCCATGCGCTACAGTACTGTCTGTATGCGCACACTGACAACTCTGGAAACAACATTAGGCGGTATACATCCTGGGCCATGGGACCCCTGGGTACTTCTTGGGGAACCCCGGTTGAGAAACAGTCTAGATGATACAGGAAAGGGCTGTAATTATTATTTGTGACAATGTGAGGTCCTGCCACTGTGGAAATGTAGGCGAAAATGACACAGGATTCGCATTGGGCCTAATGAGAGGTTCCAGACTATTGTTTCTGAGCAGAGAAAGCTTTAGTTTTGACTTTCACTTGATTCTGTAATCCTGGATTGAGGCCTGGAGCTTGAAGGTTTCAAAGTGTCTTGAGTGGGACAGAACCTTCAATCCTGTATCTGGATTTTCCTGGATGCCTGCACTCTGTGTAAGTACAA